>NW_007248630.1:497327-531313 GCF_000164805.1 Carlito syrichta | reverse complement strand
AATATCTTTGATGAACATAGATGCTAAAATTGTCAACAAGATCCTAGCAAACCAGATTCAGCAATACATCTCAAAAATCATCCAACATGACCAAGTAGGCTTCATTCCTGGGATGCAAGACTAGTTCACCATTCGTAAAACCATAAATGTAATTAAATTCATTAACAGATGTCAAAACAAAAACCACATGATCATATTATTAGATGCAGAAAAAGCTTTTGATAAAATCCAGCACCCCTTCTTGATACATCTAGGCATACAGGGAACATACCTCAAAATAATAAAAGCCATCTACGAGAAACCCACAGCCAGCATACTCCTAAATGGACAAAAATTGGAACCAATTCCCCTGAAAACTGGAAGTAGACAAGGATGCCCACTCTCACCCCTCCTGTTCAACATCGTATTGGAAGTCCTGGCTAGAGCAATCAGAGAAGAGGAGGCAATCAGGGTATCCGAATAAGAAAAGAGGAAGTCACATTATCTCTCTTTGCAGATGATATGATTGTGTACCTTGAAAACCCAAGAGAATCTGTCAAAATCCTCCTTACATTGATAAAGGCCTTTGGCAAAGTCTCAGGATACAAAATATATGTACAAAAGACAATCGCATTTCTCTACACCAACAATAAACAAACAGAAACCCAAATAAAAAACACAATTCCATTCACAATAGCCACAAAAAAAAAAAATGAAATACCTTGGCATCTTCCTAACCAGAGACGTGAAAGACCTTTACAATGAAAATTACAAAACACTGCTCAAAGAAATCAAAGATGACACAAACAAGTGGAAAAATATCCCATGCTCATGGATTGGAGGAATCAACATTGTGAAGATGTCCATCTTACCTAAGGCAATCTACAAATTCAATGCAATACCCATCAAATTATCAGCAACATTCTTCTCAGACCTGGAAAAAACAACACAGGAATTCATATGGAAACACAAATGTCCAAGAATAGGCAGAACAATCCTGAGCAAAAAAAACAAAGCAGGTGGTATCACATTACCAGACTTCAAACTTTACTATAAAGCTACAATCATCAAAACAGCTTGGTATTGGTATAGGAACAGGCATATAGATCAATGGAATAGAATTGAGATTCCAGAAGCAAAACCTCAATTTCTCAACCAACTCATCTTCGACAAGGCCTCCACCACCTACCACTGGAGAGAGGAGAACCTATTCAGTAAATGGTGCTGGGAAAACTGGCTGACCACATGCAAAAGATTGAAACAGTACCCTTATCTATCCCCTTGCACTAAGGTTAACTCCAAATCGATCAGAGACCTAAATGTAAAACCTCAAACCATAAGAACCTTAGAAAAGGAAGGAAATACCCTCATGGGAATCGGAACTGGCATCCAATTCCTGAACAAAACCCGAAACCCACAGGACATAAGAGAGAAGATAGACAAGTGGGACCTTATTAAACTGACAAGCTTCTGCAAAGCCAAAGAAACCATCAAGAGAGCAGGGAGACAGCCTACAGACTTGGAAGAAGTATTTGCCAACTCCTGGTCTGACAAAGGCTTAACATCCTGGATCTACAAGGAACTCAAACGTGCTGAAAAGAAAAAAACAACCCCATTATAAATTGGGCAAAAGATATGAACAGACACTTCAGAAAAGAAGACATCCGAGCAGCCAACAAACACATGAAAAAATGCTCAACCTCACTAATCATCAGGGAGATGCAAATCAAAACCACACTGAGATACCACCTAACTCCAGTCAGAATGGCAATTATCAACAACTCAAGAAATAACAACTGCTGGAGAGGGTGTGGTGAAAAGGGAACACTTCTACACTGTTGGTGGGAGTGTAAACTAGTGCAAACTCTGTGGAAAGCAGTGTGGTGATTCCTAAAAGCTCTAAAAATTGACCTTCCATATGATCCCGCAATCCCCCTACTGGGAATATACCCTGAAGACCTCAAATCACTCTATAAAAAAAATACCTGCACATGTATGTTTATCGCAGCATTGTTCACAATAGCAAGAACCTGGAAACAACCATGCTGTCCATCAATAGAGGACTGGATTAAAAAATGTGGTACATATACATGATGGAATACTACACAGCCATAAAAAAGAACAAAATCATGAATTTCACAGCAACCTGGATGGAACTAGAGTCTATAATACTGAGTGACCTCTCACAGAAACAAAGATCAGAGTATCACATGTTCTCACTCATATTATGGACCTTGAACATCCAATGTAATACTATAAGAAAATGACTGATAGTAGTTGGAAACTAGGGGGGGAGGGGGATGGGATTAACAGTCGCAAATATCTGTCTGGGGATGGGGAAACACCTCTTATCAACAGGGTGCCTGAATGAAACATAACTGTACATCTAACCCTTAATTGTACCCCACAAAATCATAATAAAAAATATTGATTTAAAAAAAAGAAAGTTTCACATTATTTATATATTGATATTTATACATTGCTTTGATCAGAGTATGACTAATTTTGATGTTAATCTAATAAAAATTACTCAAAACAAATAAAAAAATCCTCTAAGCAAAATTACATGCTACTTGCTTAGATGTTCACTTATGAAGCAGAGACAATACTGTATAATGTCCCTGATTTATGCAAAACAATGTGTAAACAAAGATCTTCTCTCTTTTCCCCACCTTTAGTCTCCTTCATTTCTACCTTCTACTATCTTTAAACATTATGACTCACATCTTCCTTAGAGGTCAATGGAGAAAATTTAGCATTATAGAATGTGATCCTTATTTTTATCTTATAATTTAACTACAAACTTCTAGTGGAAAAAATAAGACCACTGGATCTAAAACACATGGAATAAGATGACATCAGATGGCATCACTCTAAAACACACACACACACACTTATACACACACACAATTACAAAAGAAACTACAAAACTTGGACACAATTTTTTAAATTAGTTTTTTGTTTGTATAGTCTGAATAATAGGTGAAATTATTGGGCGAAGTCATATATAGGAATTGAATTCTACTTTTACTTTAGTCTCTGTCCTGAGAACACATGTAGGAGTCAGCAAACTTCACTCCACACTAAAATGTTTTCAATCCCTGTTCTAAAATGTGGTGCAGAGAAATAGGTTATAAATAGAAAGCAGTGGTCTATGCAGGCAAGGAAAATTGATTTGGAGATGAGAACTGTTCAGAAGCTGGAATTAGGAAAACCTGGTTTTAGAGAGATGGAAAGTGGAAGAGTCTCCAAATGTCTATGTAAAGCATCCTTCTTAGTTTTTTTGTTTGTTTGTTTGTTTGTCTGGTTTTTTTTTTTATTAACAACTCCTAAGCTACTCATCCACAAGGAAAGACTTGAAGAGGGCCAATAGCGAGAACTATTGGGAGGGTGGAGAGTTGGAAAAATATTTCAGAATTTGTGCAGTGCTAGAGAGATTGACCTTGATTTCTGTACCCAGTTGAAGAGACATTGATAGACACTTTGAGTTTCAGCTGAGACTCCAGAAAATGCACAATCTAAGGATAAGGATGACACCCTAGTTTTAAGGGAAAAAAAATAGTCAACAAAGCTTAAAAGCAAAGATTGATACAAACAAAGTGATCTTATTGTAATTGTATTGCCTGACAGATCAAATTGAATACGCTTTACAGAAAAGTGACATAATGTAGAGTCAAATCATATCTTCTATGACGTTCATTGCACATTTAAAAATGTGAAAAAGAGAGAAAAAGTAACAGGTAATCAAGAGGAAAAAAGAGTCGGTAGAATCATAACCAACAATCATAAATTTATTGGAAATTTTAGACAAATATATTAGTTTAACTATTATCAGATGTTGAAGACAACTGAGAGAAGAATGAAAGAAAAATGATAACTTCAGCAAATACAGAATCCATTCAAAAATGAAATAGACATTTTAAACAAAATACAGTATTTGATCTTAAGAACACTTTGGATGGTTTTTAAGAGGTGAGTAGAAATAGAAGAAAAGATAATTTGTAAAGTAAAGGACACATTAATAAAGAAGATCCAAACCATATTATAAAAAGAAAATAAATTAAAAAATAATGTGT
The DNA here is from genome assembly GCF_000164805.1 of Carlito syrichta. NCBI lineage: Eukaryota > Metazoa > Chordata > Mammalia > Primates > Tarsiidae > Carlito > Carlito syrichta. The sequence goes on along the minus strand of NW_007248630.1, from coordinate 527,258 downwards.
AAAAAAAATATCAGGTACAGTCAAATATATAACATACTTTTATTTTGGAGAGAGAGAGAGAGAAATAAACAATAAGCAAAACATGACATTTGAAGAAATATTTTTTAAATAATTTGTCTAATATGATAAAAACATCAACCCACAGATTCGAAAAATTAGACAAACACTCTTTAGAATAATTAAACACAAAGAAATCACACTTAAACACATGATTTAAAAAACTGGCATCTTAAATGTATCCCAATGAAAATTACACTTAAAAAAGTCGGACTAATGAGACTACTGACAAACTTTTAAACAATATCTATGAAAGTTCAGTCAATCTGTAACGAGATAAAAGACAACAAAAATGCTTCCAATCCAGAATTATATGCAGATAAAAAATTCTTCAATAATTAAGATAAAATCATCACCTTTTAAAAATAAAATTAAGATTAAAAAAATGTATTGCTTATATTTTTAAATAATTTATTGCCAGCAGGACTAAAATACACAAATTAATACAGACAAGTTTTTTTAGGTAAAAAAAAAAAATGATTTCAAATGGAGGCACAAAACTTTAAGAAAAAACACCAAAAGATTAGAAAGATAACACAATGATAAATACAAATAAATATTGGTGATTAATTAAAATAAAAACAATAATGTTCTGTGAAATTTGTAATATATTGAATTTCATATTTAGTGCAAAGTATAGGAGATGGTAAATGAAGAGAAGTTTCTTACTTTCCTTGGGAAATATTAAATAAACTAATTCAACAATAGTATAATAAATCTAGAATGCATAACTTAATCTATAGAGTAACCACTAAAAGAGTAAAATAAATGAAAATAAGGTATGATAATGGGCTAATAAACTGAAATAATTAAAATAATCTAAATTCCTAGATTAAGAAAATGTGAAGGAAAACACAAGATATAACAAAAAATAAATACAGTAGACTTAAATACAACTAGATTAATTACTATATTAAGCATATATGACAGGGAACTTCCAGTTTCAACTCCATTATATAAAGTTGGACGTTGCCACTACCATATTGAGACTAAGAAAAACCAGGAGTAAATAAAAAACAGTTACTTTTTTTGTGCCCACCATAGAACTAAGTTTCAGTAACAAATTGCCACTTGAAAATTAAAGACTCATTGCTGAGATGTGCTTCCTGGAGGAAAAGTTCTTGGAGTTATAAATCTGTGGAAATACTTCAGTGGTGATTTTGTTAAATAGTTGTATTTTGAGTGAAAATAAGCTGTGCAGTGTGAAACTCTTGAGGGATGCAGTCTTAAGGGATGTTCTACATTATGGTCAAATAGATTTCTGAATCCTGTTATGCTTTTTCTTTTTCTTCAGGAAGAGCTATGAATGTTTAACATAATCTCACATTTCTTGAAGACTGTTCAGTTCTCTTACTTCTTTCTTTTTTTCATTCTTTTTCTTATTTCCTGTTGGATTTAGTTAATTCAAAAATCTTGTCTTAAGTTCTAAAACCCTTTCTTGTACATGATCCAGGCTACTTAAAACTTTCTACTGAGTTTTGTGCTTCCCTAAATGAGTCCTTTACCTCTGGTAATTCAGAGTTTGTTTGTCTGTTTTTATTATTATTTTATATAACTTTACATTTAGCTCTTTTCAAGAATTTAAATAATATACTAAATATTTGTTTGTTTGGGAGAGGGTAGCACAGGATTTGGTGAAGTATTGTTGCTAAAATTTTGAAAGCAGGGTGCTATATGTAGATAAATAACAATAAAATTTTATATAAATCCAAATGTACAAAATTCAAATAATTATGATAAAACTACACACAGTTGTGAAAATTATTTGTTTATTATTATTATTATTATTATTATTATTATTATTCAATGATTTTAGGGAGCACAAATAGTTTTTGATCTGGCCTTTATATGTACCCTCCACCCATCTGTGCTAATTGCATCTGATTAGTGATTTTTTTATCCCTCCACCCCTTCCCCCACTTCTGAGTTTCCAGTATCCATTATACCATTCTTTTTTTTTTTTTTTTTTTGGAGTCGGAGTCTCACTCTGTCACCCAGGCTAGAGTGCAGTGGCATGCTCACAGTCACCACAGCCTCAACCTGCTGGACTCAGGTGATACTTCCATCACAGCCTGCCAAGTAGCTGGAACTACAGGCTTGTGCCACCATTACTGGCTAATTTTTTGGTTTATTGTAGAGACGGGGGTCTCACCAAGTTGCCCAGGCTGATCTTGAATCTGTGAGCTCAGGTAATCCTCTCACCTCAGCCTCCCAAAATGCTGGGATTATAGGCATGAGCCATCACGCTCAGCCATTATACCATTCTTGATGTCTTTGCAAATACTTGTTTTACCACCTACTTATAGGTGAGAACATGCAGTGCTTGGTTTTCTGTTCCTGAGTTAGTTAGTTCACTAAGGATGATATTCTCTAAGTCCATCCAAGTTGCTACAAAAGCCATTTCATTATTTTTGATGGCAAAATAGTATTCCATAGTGTATATATACCACATTTTCATTCTCCACTGATCAGTTGATGAGCATTTATGTTGATTCCACATCTTTGCAGTTGCAAATTGTGCTGTGGTGAACATGTGGGTGCAGGTGTCTTATTTTATATAAGAAGTCTATTCCTTTGGGTATATGCCTAGCAGCGGGATTGCTGCATCAAGTGGCAAATCTACTTTTAGTTCTTTGAGAAATACCACTTTCCATAGAGGTTGTACTAATTTACATTTCCACCAACAATGTATAAGTGTTTTCTTTTCTCTGTTTCCATGCCAGCATCTATTATTTTATTTTATTTTATTTTTTTTAATGATATAGGCAATCTGACTGGTGTAAGATCATATCTCATTGTGGTTTTAATTAGCATTTCCCTGAAAATTAGTGATATTGAACATTTTTTCATATGTTTGTTGGCCATTTGTATACCTTCTTTCGAGAGATGTCTCTTCATGCTATTTGTCCTCTTTTTAATGGGATTATTTTCTATTTTCTTGCAATTTGTTTGAGTTATTTGTAGAGTCTGGATATAAGTCCTTGTACTGGAAGCCTTAGCCAGAGTCATCAGGCAAGAAAAAGAAATAAAAGATATTCAACTTGGAAAAGAATAAATCAAATTATCTCTGCATTCCAATGATATGATTTTATATGCAAAGAATCCAAAGACTCCTCCTGGACTTAAATGAATTAGGTAAAGTTTCAGGATACAAAATCAACACACACAATTAAGTAGCATAGCTGTACACCAAGAGCAAGCAATCTGAGAATCAAATAAAAAACTCAATTCTATTTGCAATAGCAACAAAAAGCTAAAATACTGAGGAGTATTTTTAACCAAGGAAGTGAAAGTTCTCTATAAAAAGAACAACAATCTAATGAAAGAAATTGTAGAGGACATGAGAAAATGGAGAAACATCTCATGCTCACGAATTAGAAGAATCATCATTGTTAAAATGACCATATTGTCCAAAGTAATCTACAGATTCAATGTGAACACCATAAACTACCAATACAATTTTTCTCAGAATTAGAGAAAAACAATCCTAAAATTCATGTGTAATCCAACAGAGTCAAAAAAGACAAAGTAATCCTAAACAGCAACAACCACATAAAAGAGCCACAGGTATCACCCTGTCTGACTCAAATTATACTACAAGGATGTTTGTTTTTGAATTATCTCTTTCTTTGAATAATTTTTTATCCGTGTACTCATTTTTTTATTTCTTAATGTTGGTTTTCAATGTTTTATAAGATCTCACTGAGCAATTTTATAATCAACATTTTGAATTCTGTTTCTGGAATTACAAAGATTTCATTTTGGTTTGGAAGAATTGAGGAAGAATTAGTGTGATCTTTTAGGGAAATTTTAAAACTCTGTTTTTTGATGACTTGTTTGTTTAGTTTGCTTCATCTTTCCAGGATTATTTGTCTGTTTGTTTGTTTTTTTTCATTTGGGTAGGTATGTTTCTTCTTATTATTGTTAAATTTATTTTTTGTCATTTTTTTCTCTCTCCCTTACAGATGTGACTTTAATGTTTATTGTTTATACTAATCTAGCTTTGTTTCTGGGTGCTTTCATTAGTGAAGGTTCTCTATGAGTTCCTTGATTATAGAGAATCTTTATATGCTGGCTATCTTTGATTCTGTTTGAAGTAGCAATTAGTGTGTGTGTGTGTGTGTGTGTGTGTGTGTGTGTGTGTGTGTGTGTGTGTGTGTGTGTTCACAGTGTCCTCTAAGTCTAGAATGTCACAGGTCTCATGTAGTTTATTTAGTCCTCCAGTGTGTAGTGTGCTCCCCCCACCCCGCCCCACCTGTCTTTTTTTCACTAGGTTGAACCATTCAATCTTCAGGCCTTTAGGAAGCACTTGTGGGTGAGAATTGATTGTAGTCAATGTAGGTGGTTATATGCAATATCCCTATGGTGAACTAAAGTTTCAGTTCTTATGGAAGAAGATAGGGGAGTTTCTAGTGAAATTGCACTGAGGTCTTTGCCAGGAAAAAGGCAGAGTGCCAAGTCAGCTCCACTACTAGTCTAACAGGAAGGGTTCCTGTCCTGTTGTACCAAATTTTCAGATAAGACATGTGCCTCTGTCCATCTACACTTCCTGTAGAAGAGTGAGATTCCATTCCTTGTGCAAGCCTAAGCCCAAAGTGCTTACTTCCCATCAGGTTGCAGTTACTTCAAAATGCTGCAAAAACAGATTGGTTGAGGGTGCAGAAGTCCCCTTCTCTAGTAACTTTCACAGGCACTTGTGCTGCTCAGCTGCTGGGAAAGAGCATCCACCTTCATCCATTGAGCCCAGCACAGTGTGTCTCTGCTGAAAGAAAATTTCCTCAGGAGGGACATCTTGGCCAAAGAGAAACCTGCACTCTGGATTTATTTATTTCTTCTTTGTCCCACAGAATGCTCCCCTGATGTGGTAAATTTCCTTTACCCCCTGGAAGTGGTAATTTCTGAGGGTCTGATGACCATGAGCCCTACTGCTCTTCTGGGTCTAGTTGCCTAATGGAGCTACCATGATTAAAGTTAGTGTTGTGGTGTTCCTGCAAGAGATATGGTGATGTGAAGACACAAAGGATGAATTCTGGGGAGAATTGGTCACTGATTCTAGAGATGCTCTCTGAAGCCTAATACTGTGGACTAGTCTGCAAGATGCACTGTAACATGAGTTTTGCTCTTATTTCCTGAGATGGGGTTGACATTAGGGGGAGCTGACCAGGCTGATGTGGTTTGCCAGTGACAGGCATAGGCACCAATTACAATGAAGTTGGCAAGAAAATGGCATAAAATCTGTAGGTTTTCATTGGTTGTATATAGCAATTACCAGCTGTGGCAGTGCCATGTTGGGTACAAGCACAGGTTTGAGTCTCCTGACCGGCAGGGGTGGCTTATAGAGCGGTGTCACCTGAGAATCAGGACAATTCTTCCCAGGTGCTGTGTTACTATGTCAGATAATTTAATGGGCTGTGCCAGTTGATCTCTGGCCCAGAGGTTCATTTGCAGGATACAGAAAGCTTTGGTGGTGGCTGGAGTCATTCAGGGTTTAATTGCCAGGATTGCCCCATGGAGATTCCAGCAGTATTCTGCTGTGCTTTATCCAGACTGTTTCCTATGTTAGACTGGAGTTCCATGAAGCGTAGAGACCTTCAATGTCCATGGCAAGAGTTCTGAACAACTGAGTTCCTTTCACTCACCCTTTCCCTTCGTCCAGAGTCTCCTTATGGTTCATGATGGTGATCTGGTAGAGGAAGTTGCCCAATTCCAATCTTGGCTAACTGATTTCTCTTCTCATTGCACACTCTGGGTCCTGTAATTTCTCTATTAGGTCGTAGGGTATGTCCTGCTCTGAGGGCTGAGAATCTCTTTCAATTTTGGTTTAGTACATGAGAGAGGCACACACCAACTGCTTCTAACTGGCCATCTGGACCAAAAAAGAAAATTCTGTATACAACATTTTATTTATTCATTCATTTGTTGATGAACATTTAGGTAGATTCCATATATTGGCTATTGTAAACAGTACTGTAATAAACAGATATCACTCCAATATACCGATTGCTTTTCCTTTTGGTAAATATCCAAAAGTGGAATTACTGGATTGTGTGGTAGTTATATTTTTTTAGTTTCTGAGAAATCTCCATATTGTTTTCCATATTAGTTTTACTAATTTACATTCCCACCAACAGTGTATAAAAATTCTCTTTTCTCTGCAGTCTTTGTGACATATGTTATTTTTTTCCTTTTTAATAATAGCCATTCTAACTAGGATAAGTTGATATCTTATTGTAGTTTTATTTCCATTTTCAAGTGATGATATTGAGCATTTTTTAATATATGTTGACCATTTATATGTCTTTTAATAAATGTATATTTATGTCCTTTGCCCATTTTAATGAAATTATTTTTTGTTATTATTTTAATTATTTGTGTGTTTTTGATATTAGTCCCTTTTCAAAGAAATAATTTGCAAATATTCGTTTCAAGAGGTTGTCTCTTCAATCTTGTATCATCTCACTCATAAACAGGTCATGAGCAGAAAGGTGGGATCAGCAGACACTGGACACTGCTGGGAGAGGAAGGATGGGAGGCACATGAAAACACACTGCAGACTAGGTCCACTGTTATAAGAAAGAGGGCCCACTAGAAGCACACATTTCACTTGCATGCAACTTACTTATGTAGCAAATCCTCACTTGTACCCTGCAACTCTAAAATTAAATAAAAACTTGTTTGATTTTCAGAGGACTTCAAGATATAAGAAATAACACCCAGAAATGGAGAGATACATATTTACTCAATACATACAATTACACTTTAGCTTTGGATGAAATAAAAGACATGAACAATTTTAACACGAATCCTTTCTCTGCTGACAGTCTCAAACTCATTGAATTTTGAAACATTACCGTCAAGGTGTCTTCATCCTAAGTTAATTTAGACCCATACTAAGAGGTAACTACTAAAATTAGTATAGTTCCTTTGGTGATGAGAAAGCGACAGCCTAAGAAAATTTTCCTCCCTCTTGAGAAAATTCTGGGAACTCGATACCATTTGTTAGATATGTATACACATGTCATTGCATAATATTTTATCCTTTTTTTTTGGAGAACAATAAAGAGGCTATAAAACCAAAAGTTCAAGTTTTAAACAGTATTTTTCATAAGGCTATTAACTTTATATCAAATGTTCTTAATATTTGCTGAAACAAAAGAAAGTAGGCTATAGAATAAATTTCAAAACATTCTAATTAATAATATTAGTAAATCTGAGTGAGTTATACAGATCTTAGTTAAATATTAAATATTATATATATGGAGCTGCACAATTGTCCCAAATATGTTTAATTGATACTTTATTACAGTTAAGTGATTAAGAGTGGTGCACTTTAAAATGTTTTATACGCTACAGAGAAATAAAAATGATTAATTTTACATAGAGACAATTTAGATATTGTTTGTCTACCTCTATTTCTTCTACTTGATCTCTAAATTACTCACAAATATTACGTACTATTGCTATTCTTTTGCCTTTTAAAGCAGAACAGCTTGGATTGCTGTTCAGAATGTCCTTATGAAATATCAAATGATAAAAGAGAAATGAAATAAAGCCACGGCCTGCTTGAAACTCATCTTATGGACATTTTTAGAGTTAAGTCACTAACCACAGGGATAACTAGCAAAATTTCATAGAGAATTCTCTAGATAGAAATAGAATATTGACCTGAGCCAAAAATGTCCATTCATCTTAAGAAAATATATAGAAACTGTAATGAATTGAAAAGAATATTATTTCCTGCCAAATAAAATTTGAATTATCTTTCTTGTTATTATTATTTTATTGTTATTATTGTTAATGTCTCCTGCAAATATTTGTATTCTTTTGGAAAATTTATCATAGAATTAGAAAAGAAACAAGTAAAACCTTGGATAATATGCTTTTTAAAACTGTGAAAATGTAGCAAACCTTTATAATTTCTAATAGTTTGATGACACTTCCTTGCCTTGACATTTGGGTTTCTTGTCCTTAAAGTTTTGAAAAAGAAAATAGTAAACAGCCCCTAAAATGTCCCTTAATGTTTCCTGCCTCCTGGTATGGAATTTCTTTTTTCTCCAGGATGACAGGACATAGGGATTACCTTATAAACAAATAGAATATAGCAAAAGTAATATATTGTCACATCCAAGCTTGGGCTACCAAATACATTTGCAGCTCATACAAGTTGCATATTTGCTGACTCACCTCATTGGCACGAGCTAGAGCCAACCTGCAGCTGCCTCTCCCCTCCCTCTTCAGCATCTTCCTTCAACTTTTCCAACTTTTGAGCAAATGCATGTTTGACCTCAAGATGAAAGACGTTAACTTGTCCGACAAGACACCCACATCTGCCTAAGTTAAAGACAGTAAGAAGTGGAAAGTTAGTGCATCCATCCTCATTGCATTTCCTTATACTTAAGGGTTTCTATTAGTCCTAATTCTTTCTTCACCATACATTCATCTTCCCTTCATGACGTCCCATTCTTCAACTTAAAGTTCTAGTGCAAGATACACAAACAACATTCTTAAAGAGACTGTTGAATCAACTCACACAACTGCATAATGTCAAATTGCTATAATCATACACACCCAAAGCCAACAACTTAAAATAGACATCAGACAAGTTATTGAAATCCTGCAAAAGTCAGGGAGGTGGTCAAATATTTACATATATTATATATATTATAATATATATTATATGTATAGTTACATATATCTGTATGCATATGTGTTTAATGTTTCTCTTTTCATTAGTTAATTCTGAAAAAATACAAATTGATTAATAAATAATCTGATTAATTTCATAAAATGCAAAGGAGAAAAAAGTGCATGGAAAAACAGAAGCTCAAATAAGGAATGACATAAATTTTAAAAATAAAAACACCTACAAATGGTGCAGAATTCAAATATATATAATGGGATATATAGTTTATGCACATACATTTGAAATTTTAAAAATATGGACAAATATTTCTAAATATCAATTAGCAAACCTTATTCAAGAAGAAATAGATAACCTAAATTATCACACAATTATTGATAAAATTGAATAAGTGATAAAACATCTTCTCATAAAGAAACAGCTGGCTCAAGTGGTATCACTGGTAATTTATCGCAAATGTTTAAAAAAGAAACATTTTTCCAATTAAAGAAAAATGCTTCCAAGTAATATGCAATGTTTCCAGATAACATGTCAAGAAAGAAAAACTCCCAGCTTATTTTATAAAGCTAGCTTTTTCTTGATATAAACCCCTATGTTATGAAGTATAAAAAGAAAATAATATATATACATATATATTCAGTATAAAGATATATATAACTATATGTATTTTTCTTTTACATGCTGTCCTATTTTGGGGATTTGCATCAAGGATATGCTAGCTTCATATTCATATACATATATCATATATACAAGGTTTGCCAGAAATATGTATACATACTTCAAAGGAAAAAAATCAATTAAAATTTTAATATTTGATATATATGAAAAGTAAAAGATGAATACAAGTTATGTTTGACTTCTGCAGTTGTGAGAGGTGCTCAAGGTGGTTACTGTCAATGTCCAAACACTTCTGATTATGGTGAATGAAAAATAATACATAGATAACCTCTCCTAATATGTGTATACATTTTTGGCACCTCCTGTGTGTGTTTATATATATTCATTCCAAATTCCTAACAAAATAATAGCAAACTAAAACTAAACTAATGTGACTAACAAGAAAGTTACAGAAATCACAAAAGATAGGGGAGATGGTTTAACATTAGAAAATCAATTTATATGAACCACCAATTTAAGAAATTAAAATAGAAAATCCCCTAATGTCAACAGATTTATAAAAACAATTGAATAAATCTCAACATATTTTATGATTTTAAAAAATAAAATAACAAATTAGGAAAATCCTGACACAACTTATTTACAACATTTTTTTAAGTCAGATTTTTGCTTTCAAGTAGAATGCAATTGCTGCAGGCAAAAGCTCTTGTTGTAGCAAGAAGGTAAAGTTGACTGGATTACAAATACTATATTTTGAAAAGAACCAGAGGACAGATGCAATATAATAAAGATGGGCATTCAATGAGAACAAATAAAGCAAATACATAATACAATTCTTAAAAGTAAAAAGAAAACAAACAGCATAGGTTACAATAAAGAACAAAAATATATTCAATCTCAGGTAACTTACAAAACAATTTCAGATAACTAACAGATAACATAAAATGATGTGAGAAATCCATGTGAATTCTTAGAAACTGATGGAAACAAATTTAAAATTTTCACTTGGTTTCTAGTTTTGCAATATTCTGGTTAGCACTTTTCCCCCCAAAGTTACTTTTAAAGAAAGAAAGAAAGAAAGAAAACCTGAGAATGAACTGTTGTATTATTTAATTTTAAAATAGCAACATAAATCTAACATAATCATTCAGAAGAGCAGTTTTTCATCATCAGCCTAATTATGTCTTTTATCAGTAGCTTAAGGTTACTTGATTTTGGCAAGTGTCTTATTCTGCTCAGGTTGCCATAGGTAAACACCACAGACTGGTGTTTCAGGCAATAAAAAATTGTTTTCTCATCATTCTGGAGGTTAAAAGTCTTAGGTTAAGATCTGGCTAGGTTGGTTTATGGTGAGAACTTTCTTCCTAGCTTGAAGATAGGCAATTTGGCCTCATACAGCAAAAGCACTGTCTGGTGCCTTATTTTATAAGTACATGAATTCTATCAGATTACGGCCTCATCTTCAAAACTTTATCTAATCTAAATTACTACTCAGAGGTCCTATCTCCAAATACAGCAACACTGGGTATTAAATCTTTAGCATATGAATTTCAGGAGGACACAACATTTAGTTCATGCAGCAAGATATAGTTCTCTTTTTTAAAAGAATAGTACAGAAATAAAAGATGAAAAGAGTCCTTAAGTCAAAGTATTGGTCTGCACTTTATGAATGATTGATTGCATGTCTGTTCTGAGGGAAGATATATTATTTCTTTGGTTAAAGTTTACTTCTGGTCAAAAATATTTCTCTCTTATTCTTTTCTTTTAATAAACATATATGACAAACTGAGTTCATGGGAATTTAAAATCATATAAAAATGAAGTTGAAATTGAATAGAATGGTAGTGTAGTAAGTAGCTGCCAGAGTCTCAGATGTGAGACTTTGGCAATCTGTTCTCTTCTCTTGAGCAAATGTGGAGCTAGCTGTGAGGTTCTTGATCTTCCATAAAATTGAAACTGTCCACCTTCATTCAAGTAGAACTTTAAAACATGTAAAAGTAATAAGTAGATATAAAGTAGGTATTTCAATTGATAAGGCTTAGAGGTGAGGCGAAATATTTTGTCCATGCTTTGTCATGTGGAGTCCTGAAATGTGTATCTCACTGTAATTACAATGAATCAATTGTCTAACCTAGACCAGAGAGGCCTCCTTATTGTTGAAATATCTCAGTAATAAAGGTGAATTCTGAATGATGTTGCTGTGGAATTTAGTGTCTTCTTTTTTTTCCCCAAATTTCCATGCTTCTTTTCATTATTCAAGATGAATGAAGTGGAAGATTATAAATTTTACATTCTACTATTGTGGTTTTATTTAACACCATGTGTTTTTTTCTTAAAATGAAGGAGGATAAAGATAGAAAAGAGATTGTGACATTTCCATAAAATGAAAAGTCAATCCTCTTTTAAATATATGTTCCCCCTCAAATTTTGAAATCTTTTGGAATTTCCAATTTTATTTTTAAACTATGAAAAATACTTTAGGTAATTTGGATTGAGTTAGCCAAAACACTGACATTTTCAAGTAATGTTTAGAAGGCACTAAAGCTTAAAATTTTTTAAATGAACCATCAATTTTGGTCTCCCTGTTGTTTCAGAACTGCGATTAACCATGCCATATGTTAGTTAATCTGTAAATAATACATCTGTGATCTTTTGTGGAATTTCCCTCCTCCAGACTTCTATTCCAAGCTCCACATAAGTTAAGTAATGTCTTGTGAGTTATAGTTACCAATTTTCCTTCTATGGGCTGAAGATTTTGAAAGCTTCTGTGTAGCCGCATGTGATTCACATTTTGCATAAGATGAATAGGTTCAGGAAGGAGAAGGGAGACAAGAAGGATGTTGGAATTTTATCACCTTTTCACTAACAGGCAAAATATTGCCTTTATTAAGTATTTACAATTTACAATAGTTCTCTCTTGGGAAGAATAAATAAATGTAATACATAGTTTTATCTTCAAGAAATGTGTAATAGAAGAGTCCGTGTACAATCACAGATGTCACCCACAACCACAAAATGTACTAAGTACTAGATACATTGGAAAGAAGTAAGGGTTAGAAGAATTAAGAGAAGGGAAAGATCATACTTAGTAGCTCTTCGCTCCTGGCAAATTCTTCACTTTCAAGACCCCATTTAGTGTCACTTCCTCCATCAATGCTTTCCTTTCCTTCCCTTGCCCATTCTGCCCCTATACATTTGGAAAGCTTCCTTTGCTGTACTCTTACAGCACTCAACACAGATTGCTAGTAGTTTCATGTGCTGAGTCTTTTCCTTTAGCTTAGACAGAAAGAGGTTTAGAACCTCACCAAAGTTATTTTTTCCCTTCACAAAATGTAGGAAAGTATTGTCCCTTTAGGGGGATAAGTGGTTTTGTTCTTGAAAAATCTGTAGGAAATACAGAGGGGAGAAGGACAAGAGGTTATCAGACCGAGTTGAGGAAGAAATATGTATCTGTCTCTGTGCTAGGAAATGAAAAGTTTGTATTAGAACATTTGCTAGGCAGTTATGAGTCAGACCATCTGTAATGGCCCCCAGAATATATGAAAGAAAAATAGAACCTCTCTTTAATTAATATTCAGTTGTAAATTATGCTGCTAACTAGCAACAGTTCTGAGAAACTGAATCAGTATGGGTCATAGTTTCATCACGATGTGGCAACAGTTTCAGGAACGTGTACACTTGAATATTATATGTTTTCCAATTCATAGAAATAATCTGTTTAAATTTGTGGAAAGACAATATTCTGATATAATAACTACTGAGGACATATCTGCCTACAACTACCCCCACTTTTTAACACAGTTGTTCACATTAAAATAGATCAGAGGTATAAAGCATATTTACAGAACAAAAATAAAAACAAACTCCTTGGAGCTTTTTGGAGATAATTTAATCTGGAAACATAGGATTTTGGTTTGTGTGAGCTTGTTAATTTATCATTCAAATGATTAAGCTCTGAGAGGAGAAGTTTATACCATTAAAATACATTTGAAAGAAAATAAGGACAGATAAGTCTGATCCCACTCCTAAAGCCTAGGAATAGCACCCAATAAGGTTAAAAAGCTTTAGAAGACTCTGGATATAAACAGAACAGACTGTACAGAAGCATAATCAGCAATAATTGATTGTCTCAAAGAACCAATGGGAACTGTGGCACAATGACAGACACACCAGTGAATGCGACCTATATCGGAATTATAGTCCATCTCAGACTTCCTGGCTGACATTAACAGGTTTAGCAGAAAGGATGTGCCTTGTGCCAAGAATAATGCTCAGATCTGTCCAAAGTATTCCTTGCAAATAAGTTCTCTCCTTTTTCCAACATTCCAGAACTAAAACATCAATGGAAACAAATGTACAAAAATAGAAAAAACATTTTTAAAAGGGGCAAAACTCTAGATACCAAGAAGAAAAGTGATGGTTTGAAGGTAGAAACCCGCAGCTTGGACACATATGTAGGACTATAAAAAAGTTCCTGAAATCTGTCCCTAGATTAGTCATTCTAAAACAGTGACAATTTTGTCTGCTATGCTTGGAAACATTTGATCATGTCTGGAGACATTTTTGGTTGACATACCTTGCAAGGAGGGGTACTGTTGATATCTAGGGTATAGATTCCAGTGATGTTGCTAAAATCCTACAATGCACAATACAGTTCTCCCTCAATAAATAATTATCCAATTATCTGGCCTAAAATGTCAATAGTGCTGAGGTTAAAAACCCTGACTCAAAGCATGAACAGTAGTGAAACAAGATTTGCTATGGTTACTCTGGGTTGGATCATGACATGCTGGAAAATGAATAAGACATTTTACCCATCTTTGTCTAGAAGTTAAAAATAGTGTCAAGAGAGGAGTAAGCTCTGCAAATGCCATATAAAATTCCCAGAATAATTTTAATTTTTTCATAATAAAAAGTGTTCTCTTTCATTAATATATAAAATATCCATAAGCACATACTCTTTAAGTATGACAATAAATTTTTTGAAAAATAACAAAGAGGGCTCTCCTGGTGAAGCAGCTGCTCTGCTTGGTCCCTAGCATTCCCCGGGGTGCAGAAGCTGAACACCATTTTTCAAAAATCAACAAAGTCCTTTTTGGGAGGAAGCTGCAAGGGGGCACTGCCAGCTCCAGGCTCTGCCTCACCACTGAAATGCCTGACCAGACACTGCCAGGAAGGGCTGCGAAGGGAGCACAATGAGGGAGCACTAAGACCAAGCCCCACTGAAAACAAAAGAGGCATCCAGCACCATCTTGAAAACCTGGGCATGAAAGTGCTCCAGTTTGCTCACCATGAACTGACAGACCCAGTCTCTGTGATAGCAGGTTAACTACTCAGGGATTGTAACCCAGAGGAAACATCCTGAAAGCACAAACTCCAGAGGGACAGGATGAGTGCTGAGTTTCAAGTGCCCCATCCTCTACCCTGATTCAGCCATGGGACAAAGAATTTTATAAGAAAAGGATGAGGAAGACCCCTGGAGAGATCAGCAGTGAGTCCAGAGCTGACCCAACTCCCTCCTCCCCAGTAATCCTCTGAACATGAGACCTACATGGCTGGGGCACAACTGAGAGGGATGAACTTAGGTGGAACTTGGACATTAGCCAAAATAGGAGGACTCCTCTCCAAGATAAGACTGGTTTGGGTGCCATCTACCAGTACCTGGGGAAGAGATAACCCTGCACATTCCCATCAAAAATAATCCCCCTTACCATACTAGAGTGAGAGGGGAGGATTAAAGACCCACCAACCTTCCCTGGTGCCCACTCCTCCTTCCCTGAGCCAGAACTAGGGAGATTCTGAATGAGGACAAAGCTCTGCAGGAGATAGTAGAAGGGCAGCTGAGAGAAACAATTACTGAACGTGAACAGAGGGAAGAGTTTTTGTTAGTTTGTTTCTTTGTTTTTTAATTGTTTTATATTTTTCCTTTGTGCATGAATGTATATGTGAGGGTTCAGTCTGCATTCCCATCCTCTTTTTTTCTTTTTCTTTCTTCTTTTTTCTTTCTTGCTTTTTTTATTTTTTGTTTTCTGTTTAAGTGTGGATGTGAAGGATTCAGTGGTCATCTTTCAGTTTTTTGTTTTTGTTTTTGCTTTTTTTATCCTCTCTTTTTTAGTTTAATGTGTGTGAATGCATATGTGTGTTTAATTTAAATTATTATTTCTTTTCTTTTCTCTTTTTCTTCTCCCTTAATTTTGAGTTGGGATTATGTGTGTGTGTGTTTGGTTTTCCTGTTTTTGTTGTTGTTTTTGCTTTGTTTTGCTTTGTTGTTATTCCAGTTTGTTTTGAGGTGTGTGTGTGTGCGTGTGTGTGTGTGTGCGCACACGTGCAGAACGCAAAATCAACAGAGAATATATTGCGACTGCAAACTTGAAAACATACACATACATCAACCCAAAGCTAAGAGAAAACAAACAAACAAACACAGATAAAATGTTATAAGAAGCTCATGACAGGGATAATCACTTTTCAATAATCCAGCTGAACATGAATGGACTAAATGCACCACTGAAAAGACACAGAATGTCAAACTGGATAAAAAACCATGTCTCAATAATTTGCTGCATCCAGGAAACTCCTCTCATCACAAGGGATGCACAAGACTCAAAGTTAGAGGATGGGGAATGAGTTTCCCAGTGAATGGATCACAAAAGAAGGCAGTAGTCACAATCTTAATATCAGTCAAAGCAACCTCTAAGCTATCAAAAATTACACAAGATACAGGACACTACATAATGATAAAAGGTTAATTCCATCACAAAGAAATATCCATCCTAAATATATATGCAAACAACACAGGAGCACCAGTGTTTGTAAAGCAACTACTAAGTAAACTAAAGAAAAGATATTAACTCTAACACTATTATAGCTGGAGACTTAAATACCCCCAATAAAAATTCTAGATAAGCCGGGCTCAGTGGCTCAGCCTGTAATCCCACGCCTTTGGGAGGCTGAGGTAAGTGGATTGCCTGAGCCCGCGGGTGCGAGACCCACCTGGGCAGCGAGACCTCATCTCTACAATAAATCAAAAAATCAGCCGAGCATGGTAGCGCATGCCTGTAATTCCGGCTACTCGGAAGGCTGAGGCGGAAGGATCACTGGAGCCCAGCAGATCGAGGCTGTGGTGGCCGGGAGCAGCCACTGCACTCCAGTCTGGGTGACAGAGTGAGACTCCAACTCAAAAAAAAAAAAAAACTCTAGATAGATCACTGAGGCAATAAAATCAACAAAGAGATCCAGAACCTCAACTTGAGGCTTGAACAAATGGACTTAATAGATACCTATGTAATACTCCACCCAATGCTGAATGTACATTCTACTCATCACTGCATGGAATGTACTCCAAGATTGATCACATCCTTGACCAAAAATTAAGCATAAACAAATTTCATCAGATTGAAATACTGCCTTGCACCTTCTCAGATTACAGTGGAATACAAATAAATGCCATCACCAACAAAATTCCCCCAAAACCCACAACAAATGAAAACAAAGAATTATCCTACCAAAACCACTGGGATGCCATGAAATCAATTCTAAGAGGAGAATGTATATCACTGTGAACATACATCAAGAAAATGGAAAGATCACAAGTTAACAGTCTAACAAATCACCTAAGGGAGCTGGAAAGACAAGACCACCAAAACCCTAACTTTAGCAGAAGAATCCAGATCACCAAAATAAGAGCCAAAATATGGCATATAAAAGACAAAAATATCTATCATAAAAAAATCAACAAAACAAAAACCTGGTTCATTGAAAGAATACACATGATTGATGAACCCTACCAGAATGACCAATAAAAAGCAATCAAAAGCCCAAATAAATACAATCAGAAATGCAAAAGATCAAATCACAACTGATCCTCTAAAAAAAAAAAAAAGATTATCACAGATTATTATGTACACCTGTATGGAAACAAACTTGATAATCTAAATGATGTGAAGGACTTTCTGACATCACACATCCTCCCAAGGTTGAAACAAGAAGCCACTGAGACACTAAATAGAACAATAACAGACCAGGAAATTGACTCTGTCATAAGAAAACTATCTATAAAAAAAAATCCCTGAACCAGATGGGTTTCCAGTAGAATACTACAAAACATACAAGGAGGAGCTGATACCAATTGTACTGAAATTATTCTAGCCCATTGAGAAAGACAATTCTCCTCAAATAATTTTATGAAGCTAACGTCACACTGATACACAAACTGGATAAAGATCCAACAAGAAAAGAGAACTACAGGCCAATATCCCTAATGGACACTGATGCAAAAATTATCCACAAGATTACAGCAAATCAGATCCAATATCACATCTCAAAAATCTTCTGCCATGACCAAATAGACTTCATCCCCAGGATTCAGGGCTGGTTCAGCATCCACAAGACCATAAATGTAATTAAATATAACAACAAATGTAAGAAAAAGAACCTAATGATTATATCATTAGGTGAAGGAAAAGCTTTTGATACAATCTAGTATTCCTTCCTTTTTTTTTTTTTTTTTTGAGTTAGAGTCTCACCCTGTCACCCAGGCTGGAATGAAGTGGCACATTCACAGCTACCGCAGCCTTAACCTACTGCACTCAGACAACCCTTCCACCTCAGTCTTCCAAGTAGCTGTAATTACAAGTGCTATCATGCCCAGTTAATTTTTTTTTAAATTTATTGTATGTAAAGGTCTCAACAAGATACCCAGGCTGATCTCAAACCCCTGGACTCAGGTAATCCCCTCATCTCGGCCTCCCAAAGTGCTGGGATTACAGGTTTGAACCACCTTGCCCAGACCAGCACCCTTCTTAATAGAAACCCTCAAACACCTAGGCATAGAAGGAACATACCTCAAAATAGTAAATGCAATTTACGATAAACACAAAGTCAGCATATTGCTAAATGGACAGAAATTGGAAACATTTCTTCCAAAAACCAGAACAAAACAAAGTTGCCCATTCTCACTCTACTTGTTCAACAAAGTGTTTGAAGTCCTAGTTAGAGCAATTAGATAAGAGAAGGAAATAAAGGGTAACCAAATAGGGAAAGAGGAATTTAAGTTACCCCTCTTTGCTGATGATATGATCCTATACCTTAAAAACCCAAGATAATATGACAAAAACCTGCTTTCACTGATAAAGAACTTTGGCAAAGACTCAGGGTACAAAATAAATCTACCAAAGACAGTTGCATTATTATACATCAACAACTAGCAGGCAGACAACCAAATGAAAAGCACAATACCATTTACATAGCCACACACACAAAAATGAAATAACTCGGCATCTTCTTAACCAGAGAAATTAATGACTTTTACAATGAAAACTACAAAACACAGCTCAAAGAAATCCAAGAAGATACAAACAAATGGAAAAATATTTCATGCTCATGCATAGGAAGAATCAACATGTTAAGATGTCCATCCACATTCAATGCCATAATCATTAAATTACCAACATCATTCTTCTCAGACCTGGAAACGACAATACAGAAATTATATGGAAACATAAATGACCATGAATAGTCAAAGCAATCCTCAGGGGGGAAAAAAGGGGAAGATATCACACTTTCAGACTTTAAACTTTACTTTAAGGCTACAATAAACAAAACAGCCTGGTATTGGTACAAGAGTAGACATATGGGTCAATGGAACAGGATAGAGATTCCAGAAGCAAAATCTCAATTTCTCAACCAACTCCTCTTCAACAAAACCTCCACCAACAACCACTGGGGAGAAGAGAACCTATTCAGTAAGTGGTGCTGGGAAAACTGGCTGATCACATGCAGGAGATTGAAACAGGACCCCTACCTACCACAATGCAAAAAAAATCAACTCTAACTAGATCAAATATCTAAATGTAAAACCTCAAACAATAAGAACCTTAGAAAATGCAGGAGACATCCTTATGGAAATTGGAACTGGCAACCAATTGCTGATCAGAACCACAAGTGCCCATGCTATAAGAGATAAGATAGATATGTGGGACCTCATCAAACTGAAAAGCTTCTACAAATCCAAAGAAACCATCAAGAGAGTGGGGAAACAGTCCAAAGAATGGGGAAAATTTGCCAACTGAATATCTGACAAAGGCCTAACATCCAGGATCTCCAGACCTCAAATGTGCTAAAAGGAAAAAACTAAACAGCCCCTTTAAAATGTGGCAAAAGACATTTATTAACACTTCCCTAAAGATATATAAGCAGCCAACAGACACATAGAAAAGTGCTCAGCCTTACTAACTATCTAAGAAATGCAAATCAAAACCACATTGAAATACCACCTAACCCCTGTAAGAATAGTTATCATCAATAAAACAAACAACAACAGATGCTGTGAGGATATGGAGAAAAGGGATCAGTTCTACATTGCTGGTGGGAATGCAAACTCATGCAATATCTTTGGAAAAGAGTGTGACAATTTCTGAAAGAACTAGATATTGACCTTTCATATGACCCAGCAATCCTCCTACAGGGAATATCATCCCCAAGGGAACTCAAATCATTCTACAAAAAAGAAGCCTGTACACACATGTTTATTGTAGCACTATTCACGATAGTAAAAACATGAAACCAACCATGCTGCCCATTGTGACTGAAAAGGATTAAAAAATGTGAGACATGTACACAATGGAATATTATGCAGCCATAAAGAAGGACAAACATTTGGGCTTTGCAGCAACTTGGATGAATTTGGAGTCTATCACAGAAACAAAGAACAGAGTACCACATGTTCTCACTCATAAGCAGACCCTAAACATTTGCCATAAATACTATGAAAGAGATTGGGAGTGGTGGGATACTGCCAGTGGGAGTGGGGGACACAGCATCAATAAGTGTACCTGATCTCAAACCAGGCAAAGCAGAGACCAAAGGAAGGCCAAAACTTTACCTGTATGATGACCTCTTGTATAACTAATCCTGAATTGTACCCCATGTCTTTAAAATGACATTTAAAAATATAAAAAAATTAAAAAACACAAATAATAAATTACCTCAAAATCTAGTTGCTGAAAACAACAAAGATTTATTTTCTCAGACTTTCTGGTGTCATGAATTTGAAAGTGGTTTATCTGGGTCTCTGTGACTCAAGGTCTCTGATAAAATTGCAAACTAGCTGGCAGCAAGATCTACAGATTTATTAAGACTTAACTAAGTCAGACTCACCTAAGTCAGACTCACCTCACTAGAAAGGACACTCATAGACTCAAAGTAAGAGGATGGGAAACAAATTTTCAGGCAAATGGACAGAAAAGAAAGAAGGAGTCACGATTTTAATCTCAGACAAAATACCCTTTAAGCAATCAAAAATTTAAAAAGATACAGAAGGCCTCTACATAATGATAAAAGGTTCAATCCATCAACAAGAAATATCCATCTTAAACATATATGCATCCAACATAGGAGCACCAACTTTCATAAAGCAGTTCCTAGGTAAACAAAAAAAAATATCGACTCCAATACCATCATAGCCGGGGACATAAATACCCCACTCACAACCCTAGACAGATCATCAGGACAAAAAATCAGCAATGAGATCTGAAACCTCAGTGTGACTCTTGATCCAATGGACCTAACTGATACCTACAGAATCCTCCATCCAAAGACCACAGAATTCACATTCTACTCATCATCACATACAATGTACTCTAAGATCGACCACATACTTGGCCATAAATTAAGCATAAGCAAATGTAAAAGGACCAAAATTTTACCATGCACCTTCTTGGACCACAGTGGAATAAAAATAAACATCAACATCAACAAGGTCCCCCCAAAACCCACAAAGACATGGACACTAAACAGCATGATGCTAAACAACTCCTGACTCAATGGTGAAATCAAAACAGAGATTAAAAGATACCTGGAAACAAATGAAAATGAAGAAACATCTTACCAAAATCTCTGAAATGCCATGAAAGCTGTAATAAAAGGGGAATTTATATCCCTACAAATGCACATGAAGAAAATTGAAGGATCACAAATTAACAGCCTAACAAGCCACCTAAGGAAGCTGGAAAAGCAAGACCACAAAAACCCTAATTTCAGCAGAAGAATCCAGATCACCAAAATAAAAGCTCAAATCTGGGACATAGAAGACAAAAAGATAATACAAAAAATCAATGAAACAAAAAGCTAGTTTTTCGAAAGGATAGACAAGATCGATGGTCCCCTGGCTAGACTGACCAAGAAAACGAGAGAAGAAGCCCAAATAAACGCAATCAGAAACACAAAAGATGAAGTCACATTTGATCCTGAAGAAATACAAAAGATCATTAGAGACTACTATGTACACTTGTATGGAAACAAACTTGAAAACCTTAAGGAAATGGAGGACTTTCTGTCATCACACAACCTGCCTAGGTTGAAACAAGAAGAAATTGAGACCCTAAATAGACCAATAACAATCAAGGAAATTGACTACATAATAAGAAAACTACCTACAAAAAAAAAAGCCCTGAACCAGATGGCTTTCCAGCAGAATTCTACAAGACATTTAAAGAGGAGCTGATACAGGTCCTACTGAAGGTATTCTAGGCAATTGAGAAAGATGGAACTCTCCCCAAATCTTTTTATGAAGCTAACAACACATTGATACCCAAGCCAGGTAAGGACCCAACAAAGAAAGAGAACTACAGGCCAATATCTTTGATGAAGATAGATGCTAAAATTCTCAACAAGATCCTAGCAAACCAGATTCAACAACATATCTCAAAAATTAATCATCATGACCAAGTAGGCTTCATCCCTGGGATGCAAGACTGATTCAACATTCGTAAAACCATAAATGTAATTAAATACATCAACAGATGTCAAAACAAAAACCACATGATTATAGCATTAGTTCCTGAAAAAGCATTTGATAAAATTCAGCACTCCTTCTTGATAAAAACCCTCGAACATCTACGCATATGGGGAATATACCTCAAAATAGTAAAAGCCATCTACGAGAAATCCACAGCCAGCATACTCCTAAATGGACAAAAATTGGAACCATTTCCCCTGAAAACTGGAACAAGACAAGGATGACCCCCTCTCACCCCTCCTGTTCAATATAGTATTGGAAGTCCTGGCTAGAGCAATCAGAGAAGAGAAGGCAATCTGGAGTATCCAAATAGGAAAAGAGGAAGTCAAGTTATCTCTCTTTGCAGATGACATGACTGTGTACTTTGAAAACCCAAGAGAATCTACCAAAAACCTCCTTACACTGATTAAGGACTTTGGCAAAGTCTCAGGATATAAAATAAATGTGCAAAAGACAATCGCATTTATTTTCACCAATAATAAACAAACAGAAACCCAAATAAAAACCACAGTTCCATTCACAATAGCCACAAAAAAAAATGAAATACCTTGGCATCTTCCTAACCAGAAACGTGAAAGACCTTTACAATGAAAACTACAAAACACTGCTCAAAAATCAAAAATCAAAGATGCCACAAACAAGTGGAAAAATATCTCATGCTCATGGATTGGAAGAATCAACATTGTGAAGATGTCCATCCTACCTAAGGCAATTTAAGATTTAACGCAATACCCATCAAATTACCAGCAACATTCTTCTCAGACCTAGAGAAAACAACACAGGAATTCATATGGAAACACAAATGACCAAGAATAGCCAGAACAATTCTCAGCAAAAAAACAAAGCAGGTGGTATCACATTACCAGACTTAAAACTTTACTATAAATCTACAATAATCAAAACAGCTTGGTTTTGGTATAGGATCAGGCATATAGACCAATGGAATAGAATTGAGATTCCAGAGGCAAAACCTCAATTTCTCAACCAACTCATCTTCGACAAAGCCTCCACCACCTACCACTGGGGAGAGGAGTACCTATTCAGTAAATGATGCTGGGAAAACTGGCTGACCACATGCAGAAGATTGAAACAGGACCCCTATCTATCCCCATACAAAAAAAAATTAACTCTAAGTGGATCAGAGATCTAAATGCAAAACCTCAAACCATAAGAACCTTAGAAAATGAAGAACACACCCTCATGGAAATTGGAACTGGCATCCAATTCCTGAACAAAACCCGAAACCCACAGGCCATAAGAGAGAAGATAGACAAGTGGGACCTCATTAAATTGACAAGCTTCTGCAAAGCCAGAGAAACCATCAAGAGAGCAGGGAGACAGCCTACAGACTGAAAAAATGTATTTGCCAACTCCAGGTCTGACAAAGGCTTAACATCTTGGGTCTACAAGGAACTCAAACATGCTGAAAAGAAAAAAACAAGCAACCCCCATTATAAAATGGGCAAAAGATATGAACAGACACTTCTCAAAGGAAGACATCTGAGCAGCCAACAGACACGTGAAGAAATGTTCAACCTCACTAATCATCAAGGAAATGCAAATTAAAACTACATTGATATGCCACCTAACTCTAGTCAGAATGACCATTATCAATAACTTAAAGAATAACAGATGCTGGAGAGGATGTAGTGAAAAGAGAACACTTCTACACTGTTGGTGGGAGTGCAAACTAGTGCAACCTCTGTGGAAAACAGTGTGGTGATTCCTAAAAGTTCTAAATATTGACCTCCCATATGACCCCACAATGCCCCTAACTGGGAATATACCCTGAAGAACTCAAATCACTCTATAGAAAAGATACCTGCACATGTATGTTTATTGCAGTATTGTTCACAATAGCAAGAACCTGGAAGCAACCATGCTGTCCATCAAAAGAGGACTGGATAAAAAATGTGGTACATATACACTATGGAATACTACGTAGCCATAAAAAAGAACAAAATCATGAATTTTGCAGCAACCTGGTTGGAACTGGAGACCATAATACTGAGTGACCTCTCACAGAAACAAAGATCTGAGTATCACATGTTCTCACTCATATAGTGGACCTTGAACATCCAACATAATACTATAAGAAAATGACTGACAGTGGTGGGAACCTAAGGGGGGGGGAGGAAGATGGGATTAATGCTATTAAATATCACACCTCTTTCAACAAGGATGTCTGATTTGCATACCTAAGCCTTAACTGTACCCCACAATATCATAATAAAAAATTATGATTATAAAAAAAAAAGACCTAACTAAATCTCAAGAATCCACTTCCAGGGTCACTCGCATGGTTATCAGGCTACTTTTTCTTATTGGCTACTGAACTGACAGCTTCAGATCCTAGCCATTTGGTATAGCCTTCTTCACAGTGCTCCTTACCACACAGCAGTTAGCTTTATCAACACAAGCAAGCCCGAAAGAGAGGGAGGGAGAGGAAGGAAAAGAAGGATGGAGGGAAGGAGATATAAAGGGAGAGGGAGAGGGAGAAGGAGAGAGAGAGAGAGAGAGGCACCATGCTCTTTTATAACCTAACAACAGAAGTGTTATCATATCATTTCTGCAATTTGCTATAAATTAGACCAGAATAAAAGAGAAGCAATAATTTCTGTCTATACTAAGGGGGAGGAATACACAAGAGAAATAAAAGCAGGCTGGGTGCGGTGCTCATGCCTATAATCCCAGAACTTTGGGAGGCCAAGGCAAAAGGATTGCCTGAGCCCAGGGACTCGAGACCAGCCTGTGTAACTTGGTGAAACCTCGTCTGTACAATAAATTAAAAAAAAAATTAGTTGGGTGTGGTGGCACGTGCCTGTGGTTCCAGCTACTTGGCAGGCTGAGGTGGAAGGATTGCTTTAGCACTGCAGGTCAAGGCCACAGTGACCACGAGCATGCCACTACACTCCAGCCTGGGCAACAGAGTGACACTCCAACTCAAAATGAGAGAGAGAGAGAGAGAGAGAGAGAGAGAAGACCAGAAGGTAGTGATCAATGATGAGACTACATATCCTATTGTATTGATTAGGGCATTAAGATTCAACAAGATAGAATGAATTCATACAACTTTGAATAGTGGATTTGACATGGAAAGCCATGATACCTAGGACTGAAAAGCTAGTCCTCTCTCCGTACAAATAACTTATTGAAATCATTTGACTGTTGATTTCTCATGTCACATATTTTATAATTTTAAATTATTAACAACATTATTATGATATCTTTTCTATTTCCTTGCATTACTTAGATTTAGACTTCTTTGCATATATAACAAGCAACAACAAAAACTACAGCAACAATAACCTAAACAAGATTAACTGCTTTTCTCTCTATCTCATATAAGTCTGAAGGCATACAAGTCTGAAGGCATACGAGGTAATAATTCCCTACTCTGTGATTCAGGACCCCAGGCTTCTGTTGTTCTACTTCATCTTTCTAGGATATGTTTACATTTTCAAGTTTGCCTCATTGTCCAAGATGGCAGTGGGAATTTCAGAAATTTATTACATGACAAAGGAAGATGGAATATGAAAGGAAAAATAGTCTTTCAAAAGCTGAATTTGGTTTCAAATAAGTCAACTTTCTAAAAAATGTACACAACATTTCCCTTTACATTTTATTGGTGATAGCTAAGTCATATGGCCATACCTAACTGTAAAGCATATGGGGAAATATTGTCATATATTCTGTGCAGCAACATGTTCAGATTTTTACAAAAATTCTGATACTATAATGAAAGAGAAGAGTGGAGAGACAATTTTTTTTAAATGACTATCTTTGCTTCCCTGAAATAGAAAAAGATACATTTTCTCATTAAAGACTGTGTGGACAGTATAGAAAAGTAGAAAAATGAGACAAAATGACACCTATAATTTTGTTTTTCCTAAGATAAGCACTTTGTAACATATTTGTGTATTTTCTTTCTTTGTTTTCCTCAATACATAGTTTTTGGGTTCCTTTTTAAAAAATATAATATGAGAGCATGCTATGGACTTGCAAAAATGGGGATAAAAAGAGTGTTTTGGGAGTGGAGACAGGAAAGCCAACCTAGTTTTGAGGATTTGTATCAAAACAAAAAATATTTAATTAAGACCTAGAATAAAGGGCCTGGAAAGTAAATAGGCTATTTTGTGCAGTCCACAGGGTGTTTTGGTAGTTTTTGTTTTTATCTTATTATATACATTTGAAGATATATCTTATGAATTTCAATTAGAAGGTTGAAACACTCTACAAAAGAAGAAAGCTAAAATAAAAATTTTGAGGAAAACCCCTCAGGTCCCCTCCCCTCTGGGAAATTTTCTGTTCTCTCAATAAATTCTATTTAAAAAATAAAAATAAAATAAAATAATAAAAAATAGAATTTTGATGGTGATAATCTAGTCATGAGATAACGTCTCAGAGAAAAATGAATACATTGAAATGGAAGAAAAGGACATGGCAAAGTAACTTTATGAAAGCTGGAAATTATTGGATGTGGTGTAAACTGAAAGAACAGGTGATTAGACAATTTCTTACCCTTATTTTGTGTATGAATATGACAATAGGTAGTAAAGTACGGTTATGAGAGAGATAAAAGATAAGTCATAAGCAATATTTAAGATGATTTTAGGATGATATAGATTAGATGAAGGATATATACTAGTGATGGATGCGCTAGAGATGGAAATAAGAGAGGTACACTGTCAAAGGCCATGGAATGCTGTAATAAGACACTAGCAGTACTCAGAAAGACATAGTGACCAGCAGTCATGGTCTTGAACATCCCAGATGTGCAGAGAGACATAGAATAAGGCTTAGACAATCTGTGGGTAAATGTGATTTGGAAAATATAAAGAATATAATATAGAATCCAGCGCTCATGAAAGGTCAGTCCCAGCACCAGAGTCATGTGGTACCTTGAATGGTATTGCTTTTGCTTATGCTTTGTGTCACTTTAACCCTTTGTCTCAGAAAGAACTAGAGCCATGATGAAGACCACTGGCAAAACCATTCCAACATTTTGGGTTGTGAGACAGTTGGTGTCAGACAAGGATAAGAAACTGAATAAGCAGATATATTATTTTATCTATGCAGAATATTGACTTCATCTCTTCAAATGTTCATTAGACTCCTAGCATTTCCTTAGAGTTATGTGAATGAATTTTTCCCTTGCCAAATGCCACATGGCCAGTGTCTTATTTGTGGAATTAAAAATAATTAGCAAATTAGACTCTAATTGTTTTGCTTCATCTTTCAGCTAGGAGGTCTTTCTAGGCCTTTTTTCCCTCAACAATGAATAGACAAACAAATCTAAAGTTTTGCCTGTATGAATTAAAATTCCGGACTTCAAATTCATCCTGAAATTAGAATTTAAGTTTCCCTCAAATGTCATTAAACAGTTGTCATAGAGCTGGTCTTCTTTAATACTGCTGAGGTGATTAACCAAAATAGAATTATTTCACTCCTGGAGGTGTAATTTTTAGAGATGTAACTCTTTTAACTATATGATATATTCTAGATGTCTTTAAAAACTAAATTTTGACCCCAATTCTGATAAATAGAAAATTTTGTTGTTGTCTGTCTTACGGAGTTTGGGAAAATTAAGTGAAAAACATATATGAAATTTCTAGCATGGGCCAAGTATAGTGTCTCATGCTTATAATCTCGACACTTTGGCAGGCAAAAAACCTAGGAGGATTGCTTAAGGACAGGAGTTCAAAATTAGCCTGAACAACATAGAAAACCTCTGCCTCTGAAAAAATAAAGACAAAACAAATAAACAAGAGCAACAATAACAACAACAAAAAAACTTCTAGCATGGATAAGTATATCACACAGGCCGAAACAATAATATCTAGTAAATATCACGGGCCAAGTAAATCTTCTTATATTTATTATATGTGAATTATACAACATCCTGAAAAATGAGTTATACAACCTTCAATCTTTAAATCAGAAACTAATTCATAGTGTGATAAAGTAAAATTCCCATAGGAACATAGCTAATGTGGGGGGGGCAAGATTCAAATTCATATTTGTAGATATTCAAAGCAAGTGCTTATTTCAATGTGAACTTATATCAATTAGAGCTGGCTTATAAACTGTCCTGTTATTGTCATTAACCTCCAATTTAACTATAGCTATAGTTCTAATTGATTCTAAGAAATTGCTTAATTAAAACTACACTGAGATACCACCTAACTCCAGTGAGAATGGCCACCATCAATAACTCAAAAAATAACAGATGCTCACTTCTGCACTGCTGCTGGGAGTGTAAACTAGTACAGCCTCTGTGGAAAACAGTGTGGTGATTCCTAAAAGTTCTAAAACTCGACTGTCTATATGACCCTGCAATCCCCCTACTGGGAATATACCTGGAAGAACTCAAATCATTCTTTAAAAAAGATACCTGTACATGTATGTTTATCGCAGCATCGTTCACAATAGCAAGAACATGGAACCAACCGTGTTGTCCATCAAAAGAGAACCAGATTTTTTTTTAAATGTGGTATATATACACAAAAGAATATTATGCAGCCATAAAGAAGAACAAAGTCATGAACTTTGCAGCAACCTATAATACTGAGTGATCTTTCACAGAAGCAAAGAACTGAGTGTTGCATGTTCTCACTTATAAGTGGACCTTGAACAACTACCGTAATACTATAAGAACAAGTTCGACTGTAGTGGGAAACTGTGGGGGGTGGGGGGACAGGGAGGTGGGGTTGGCAGTAGTGGAAATCTGCCTGGGGAAGGGGGGACACAAAGGTACCTGGACAATGAATATTTGTATAACTAACCCTAAATTGTACTCCAGAATTTTAAGATAAAAAATGTTTAAGTTAAAAAAAAATGTGTCAATGAAAATTTGATAATTATATAATACTTTATTATGTCATTTCTATTATTAGCACACCAACAAATATGTCAAGGTTAATAAGTATTTGTAAATCACCTAATATATATTAGCTTAGAAATATAGTAGTAAGACAAAATTTCCAGATTTCTGAAATTTAAAAGTATGATGAATTCAAATATTGGTAGAGATATAGCAAAAAAAAGTAATTTTATTTAAGATGCTGGGATTACAAATTGACAAGTTTACTTTGGACAGAAATTTGGTGTTCTTTGCTATAATGAAAAATATTAACTATCTAACTTCACTTTCTGTATGTGACCCAGGTATTCATTTTCACATCTAGAAGAAGACACTCAGAGATATATTTATTGCAACATTATTTAAAATTAAAATGATAATAACCTAAAGATCAATACAAAGGCAAAGGATAATTATGCTATTTCCCCTGACTTTTTTTGTTTGTTTTTTTGAGTTGGAGTCTCACTCTGTCACCCAAATCAGAGTGCAGTGGCGCTCCTGGCCACTGCAGCCTCCACCTGCTGGGTTCCGGCGATCCTTCCACCTCAGCCTTCCAAGTAGCTGGAACTACAGGCACGCACTACCACACCCGGCTAATTTTTTGATTTATTGTAGAGATGAGGTCTTGCCAAGTTGGCCAGGTGGATCTCGAACCCGCAGGCTCAGGCAATCCATGCTCTTTGTTTTTTAACATGGAATTTTAAGTTTTATTTTCAGCAACCATAAAAATTATTAAACTGACTTCCAGAACACATAGATAGATAATATAGCCAAGCAAATTACCATGTAAGGGATTGAGAAAATTGTTAAAGAGAAGTTTTTCCCCAAAGTAGCAGGTCCAAATTGTTTCTTGGTTAAATTCTACCAAAATTTTTTTTTAATTTTTTATATTTTGGAACTTTTTTTTTTTTTTTTGAGTTGGAGTCTCATTCTGTTGCCCAGACTGGAGTGCAGTGG
>NW_007248630.1:486486-497307 GCF_000164805.1 Carlito syrichta | reverse complement strand
CCGCTCCCGGTCACTGCAGCCTCGACCTGCTGGGCTCCGGTGATCCTTCCACCTCAGCCTTCCAAGTAGTCAGAATTACAGGTGCGTGCTACCACGCCCAGCTGATTTTTTGATTTATTGTAGAGATGAGGTCTTGCTGCCCAGGCAGGTCTCGAACCCGAGGGCTCAGGCAATCCACTCACCTCAGCCTCCCAAAGGCGCGGGATTATAGGCTGAGCCACCGAGCCTGGCTGGAACATTTTTAAATGTACAAAAAGAGTAGTGAAAAATGTGTGCACAGAGTGTTCCCGAATATCTCATACTGAATTTTTCCCATTATTAATATTTTACATTAGTGTGGTGCATTTGTTAAAGAATGAATATTGTCACATTATCACTAGCTGGAGTCCATATTTTATTCAAATTTTCTTAGTTTTTCCCTAATGTCCTTTTCCTGTTCCATAATATTCCAGTCAGGAGTCCACATTATATTTAGTCATCATGTCTCTTTAGGTTCCTCTTGGAGTTGTGACAGTTTCTCAGACTTTCATTGCTTTGATGGCTTTAACAATTTTGAGCAGTATAGGTCAGTATTTTGCAGAATTTCTCTGAAATGAGATTTTCTTTTTCTGCAATAGATCACTGAGTATGATCGATTGTAAATCCATCCAAGTTGCTGCGAAGTCCAAATGTTTGTCCTTATTTATGGCTGCATAATATTCCATTGTGTATATGTACCATATTTTTAATATATTTTTCTCATGATTAGTCTGTTATAGGCTTCTTGGAGGAAAACCACAGAAGCAAAGTGCCATTTGCATCACATTATATCAAATGTGCCTACTAACATCATGATTTATCACTGTAGATGTTAACACTGATTACCTGGCTGAATTAGTGCTTGCCAGGTTTCTCTACTGTGCTACAATTTCCCTTTCTCCTTCCTATATTATACACCTTGGAAAGAAGTATCACTTGTGTGCCCCATGCTTAAAAAGGAGTATCTTGAGAGTGAAGTATCTATATAGAATATATGGAATTCTTCCACACAGAAGATTTGTCTTGTCTCTCTCATTTTTTAATCTATTCAATAATTTACTTATATCAGTATGAACTCATGGAGATTTATGTTAAATTTTGGTTTATATTTCAAAGCTAGTTAATTTTGTCACTTATCCCAGCTGTGATATGATATCTAGCTAGAAAGCTTCCACATAGTAAAGGAAGTAATCAACAGTAAAGATACAATGTATGAAATAAGAGAATATATTTGCAAATCATACATCTGTTAAGGAATTATTATCCAAAATACACAAGAAACTTAAACAACTCAATAGTAAGATAATAAATAGCTCAATTTAAAAATGAACAAAATACCTGAATAGACACTTCTCAAAAGAAGACATACATATGAACAAGAAACACATTTAAAAAATGCTCAACATCACCAATTACCAGGTAAATGCAAATCACATTTGCACACACAATGGGATATCAATTCACCTCAATCAGAATGGCTATTATCAAAAGATAAAAACTAAAAAATGCTGACACATATGAAAAAATGGGAACACTTGAACACTCTTGGTGGAAATGCAAATGAGTACAGTCATTACTGAAAAAAGTATAAACGTTCCACAAACATCAAAAATAGAACCACCATGTGATCCAGCAATACCAATAATATGTATATAGCCAAAGGAAAAAAACAAAACAAAACAGTATCTCTAAGAGATAGCGGCAACCCCACATTCATCATGGCATTATTTACAATAGCCAGGATATAAAATCAATCCAAGTGTCCATCAAAGGATGAATAGACAAATACAAAGTAGTATTCATACACAATGAAACACTACTCAGCCTGAAAAAATAACAAATCTTGTCATTTTAGGCAGTAAGTATGGAACTGGAGGAATGCTGGCCAGATTACCAAAGATTTTTTACTCTATCCCCCATTGTTCCTTTCCACTTTAACCAGAAAAGTTGCCCATATTTATTGTTTTCTATAGTAGAATTTGATGGGAACATGCCTAAGTGGTCTATTGCTAAATGAAATCTAAATGCATCAAATTAAAGATAAGGGCATTAAAGTGCAAAGAGAGAAACCATGTTGCCCAGAGTCACAAAGCAAGCAAACAAACAACAACAACAGAAATCAGAACCTTGTCGTCCAAAGCCAGGGTGCCTGCTGGTGTACCATACTGCCTTGATACATTCCCAGATCTTAACTTAGGTGCCTCTCTGAGCGATGAGAAAATTTACTTCTAGAAAATAATAATAATAATAACATGCAGGGAGTAATCTTAGAAAGCATCAAGGATCAATCAAGGAGGGGAAGCTGAGCCTAAAAAGAAAAAACTGAAACTGCAGATAAATAAGAAAGCATGAGGAGATTTTCTTCAAAGCATTTTTGCTTTCAACATACATTTTTAGAGGTTCTGCTTTTCTCCAGGAGCAGGAATACATTTTCAAAGGGGACTAATTGCACTCTCTTAGGGGGAAAAAAAGTAATTGCTTCGCAGTGTAATTGAATGAGGATAGATTAGTTTCCACTGATGGTTTATTTGTCTTCTTTTAGTAATGGAGACTCACTGGAAATGAACAGCCAGTGAGCAGAGGAAACAAGCTCCTAGAGCCCAAACTGTTGGGTGCCTGAAATGCAAACACTGGTCTCGTGTTCTCTGTTGCAATTTCAGACCAGATCTATCTTTTTTCATTCGCCACCTCATTATTAGTTCCCACCACAAATAAATTCCAAATTCAGATGTATTTTTTTAAGATGTTATATGAAAATTCTGGAGTAGAAAAAGGACACCTTCAGAAAAAAAAAAAAAAAGTTTTTTAACCCCTCAGCATCACCATTTTCTCCTTTATAATTAGAGTGCAAGAAAATTAATTTATTCAAAGAATATTCATTGATTAGTCATTAGAAGAGTTTACTTCTCTTTCACTCTAGATATTTCTTTTCATGTAATAGGAGGTCAGTTAATGTACCTTTTGGTTCTCTCTGTCTCTTTACATACTGGTCCTCTGGGAAGGCCGAGTGACCTCTGATAAGAATAATTAAGAAGAATAAATTGGTCAGTCTAGGTATAGCACCGTGTTTTTCTCAAGTAAGCCAGGAATTCTCATCTAACCATGCACAAGCCTGACCTAATTGACCTAACTGATAGTTGAACTAGTTAAACTAGCTGATATTGCTTGAGACAGGAAGAATCAGCCTAATTCTTGTGTTAGTTGGTTGACCCATTTTGTTTCCACACTCTTCTACAACCAGTATTGGAGATAATGCTTTGACCTTCATCTGCCACTCTTTGTTTCTCTCTTTTTCTCTCTCTTTCTTGAAAAGGTGTGAAGATTTGGCTTCTCCAAGACCTTAACACCTCCAATGTGTCACACATCCTTTTAGATCTGAGGGAACAATGGTGACCTTTACAGGTAAGCACTTTTCTAATGGAGCATGTCATAGTAGAAGAGAAAACCACACACACACAAAAGTAAACTTATGACTGTTTTAAGACAATGTTGAGACAGAGTCATTGATTGAGAGGACTTCAGATTGAGTAGTAATGGATATTTGAACTGGTCCCTGAATAGGGAGAAATAGTTAGGCCTGTGAAAGTTTGAGGAAAGAGCATTCTAGACAGTGGAAAGAATAATTAAAAAGGATCTTGTACATTCAAGGACCAAAATATATAAAAATAAAATTAAAAGCATAGTGTAACTTAAAAAATGATAGGAGAGAAAAATGTCGGGAATCTGGAATAAAGTGGTAGGCAAAACTTATCTGTTCGAATGAAAAAAATAAAAAAATGAAACATATGGTATTTGAAAAAATGCTATAGACATGGTTTTTTTAGATGATCATAGAGGGGCAGAGAAGGAGAGAAGGAGGGCAATAGATAGATATTGAAATTTTCCTTCTTAGCATGGATTTTGAAAGCTTAGAAGAACAAGAGATTTTATTACGAAAAGAAGAACATATATTTTTGGCTTTGTTGTCCTTTTTATGCCTAACACTCATTCTTTCTACCTTTTAATATCTGCATATGATTTTTACAAAAAGAAGCAGCATATCTCTAACATTTTGTCACCTCACCATATAACATACACACACAGAGAGACTGAGAGAGAGAGCGAGGGACAAATGGAGGGAAGGACAGAGGGAAGGGGTGGGGGAAAAAGAGAGAGAGAAAGAGAGAGAGAGAGAGAGAACCTAAGGAACTCTTGTGGGTTTGAAAGAGAGAGACAACAGATAGCTGAAAGTCACAACATCTGGATTGTTTTAGGTCCATCTCTGTCATCAATTAGGGATTTGAACAAGCCTCTCTTGACCAGATATTTTCATGAAGGAAATCCTACTATTCATTTCTCTTCACTAGTCAAATGAATTAAATCCTTTTTTATCTTTATGTTAACTAGATAGAATCTTTGTGATCTTCTTCCTAATTTATTCTGTACTATTTGCTTCTTCCTCCATTTTATTTCACCATTTTTTGAAGCAATATTAACAATGCAGCCAAGAAACTGGAGTGTAAAGAGAAATGATCAAGAACAAGATTAAAGTTTGTAGCCCTTTTATCTAATGAATAAAGAAATACTCCTCTTAATTTATTTATTCTTGGAACAGTGGGTTGAGAAAGGTGGAGTAAACATACTTAACTCTGCAGTGTTGACATTGATGGTGAGCCAGGGCATTCTATTATTCAAAATAGCAGGTCATACATGGATGGCATAAAAAATATTTTATGTGGTCCACACAGGTTTTTTTAATTTATTAGATTCTGAGATTTAAATATGAGAAAATTTCACATAGTATTCAGATATTCAGACTCTTTAAATGAAGAAGAAGAAGAAGAAGAAGAAGAAGAAGAAGAAGAAGAAGAAGAAGAAGAAGAAGAAGATCTGACATACGTGGCCAGTATTTTTGCATGACATAGATTTGTATAACCTTTCTTATTCTTACAAGAAATAACACTATGTCTCATAGTTTAAGGTGAAAGAATGCAAGATTATGCCCCTAAAATGGCAAGGTAGTTGGATTATGGAGACATGACTTTGTGCACTTTCACTTCACTTTACTTACCCTGCAAACATGTACATATCCCATCTATGTTTCGGTTTCCTCATCCACCATATGGAGAAGTTAATATTTATCCACATGTTTGAAAGTATTTGAAAGACAATTAGAAAGCAATTTAAAGAGTATTTATTAAGTAGTTACTACTGAAGAAGTCTTGACCCAAATTATTGTTGTGGTTTCTACAGTAAGCATGGGAAGTCTGAAGTCAAACCTGTCTTTAACA
Source organism: Carlito syrichta (assembly GCF_000164805.1). Classification (NCBI taxonomy): domain Eukaryota; kingdom Metazoa; phylum Chordata; class Mammalia; order Primates; family Tarsiidae; genus Carlito; species Carlito syrichta. Next base: position 492,019 of record NW_007248630.1, on the reverse strand, counting down.
CCGTAATGAACATCTATTTTGAAAGGCTCCAGACATCTATACAACCTTCTTTTGATAAGAAGAAAAAAAACCTTCCCTTAATAACAATACATTTGACTTATTTGTGGTGGTTCTTAACTCACCTATAGCTTTAGAAGTATCAGACTTAAAGCATTGTAACCCTCTCCCTTTTCCTTCCCTCTTCGTTCACAGAGCATGATTATTTCAGCGATGGGCACAGAGGTAGTCAAAGGAGAACTAATGATGTAAACAATGTAGGTTTAGTATTTTTGTGAACATGGTTCAAAAATAAACAAACAAAAAAGACTTTCTCATTTCCCTTTGTCTTTGAGGTGATGAAGATGTAACTTTGAACTGCCAAGGGCCATCTCTTAGAGAGAGCATGAAAGAAAATGCATCTAATATAAGTAAAGCAAAGCCAGCTGAAAAAAATGGCTTAGAAGACAGGAGGGAGAAGACCTCAAAATACTGTTTGAACATGAATTAATAAGTTTCCCAATCTAGCCCTACCCTGAACATTCTAACAATAATCCTTTTCCCCACTCCTCACTTTGTTTGATGAACCCCCGAATCTAAAATAAAAATATTAAAAAATTACATCTACATTGATATTTATTTATTATCTATCTATCTAGCTAGCTAGCTATCTGCAAACTCCAGGATTAGTTGTTTCAACATCATTGTCTATTAAACTGGTTCACCTGAAAAACTCACGTTTTATTTATTTCTGAATATGTTTTTTTACCCAAGATAAGATGCAAGAATTTTCATGTAATTTCAGTCTGAACTACTGGGGAAATGAGCAAGTCATAAATATTAAAAAGTCTAGGTTTTTCTAGGAATTTTCAGTGCTTCTACTTTGGAGAAAAACACAAAATGACAAAAAATATTTGAAGACATCTCAGTGTTCACCACCTCAACCTTAGTGAACAGCATCACAAATCAGCCCATTTTCTGAACACCTGGGAAAATTTCAGTGCGCTCTACATCAGATGATATGAAATTATTATTAATATTTATTGTTAGATTTAGTAATATAATGTTAATTAAGCAGATAATAATCTTGATTTTTTTAGATGATGCAAGTTGAAGAATTTAGAAGTAAAGTGTCAGAAATTATTTTCTGATTTGTTATTTTTTATGTACATATATATGCACTGATTATGGTCCCTAAATTTTGTTTTGATAAATGACCCCCCCACCATGAAAAATTATTATGTTCAGTTATTCGACTCTGGAAGTGCATGGACATAAGTCTGAATATATACCATTCTCTCCTTGTTCACAATAATTAGTTCAGGCTAGGAATGAGACTTGAGATGAATAAATTTCACGTTCATTAATTTTGCTCACTATATTTTGAGTCTATGAGTCAAGAAAGGACAGCAGCAATATTGTCAGTGAGGATGTCAATGAAAACGAAACCAACATAGAAGAAAATGGAATGGAGAAATAGAAAGCAACTGATTACTGATGAAATGGCTAGATTTCCTGGATCCAACCATGCCTAAAATCTACACTAAATATTTTATTTATACAAGTCAATTAATTTATGTTTCATCTAATTTGAGTTGGTGTCACGTGCAGGTGGACTTCTTATCAATGCACTACATCAACACTTTTTGCCATTATATTTAACCTTTGAGTTGATAGTCCATTATATTGTTTATAAATGACTCGATTAACTTAATCTTCTTTAATTCAGACAAAATGCAAATTCTTTAAAAAGAATAGACTATCCATGCCTTATGCTCCTAAAATATCATCCACTGGCTCTTTAAATATTATTATATAGTAGAACTAAATAGATGATGGTTGCTAAAAACCTTTGTATGTTAATAGAGAACAACACTAGTTGACTGTTTTTTGTTAAATTATTTTTAATAGATGAACTGGTGAGAAAAAAAAGCAGAAAACTGCTGCCACACACATCTGGAAACACACAAGGGGTTGTTATTTAATTACAAACACACGTGTAATATACCTTCTATTAACACCAGTATTATTCAGAAGTCAAATTCACTTATTTTATTTGTTTGGTAATGAAGAAGCATTAACATTAATGACAATTGCCTAAGAGTAATAATAATACCATTAATAGCTAACTAATATTAAATGAACACTTTTAGGTGTTAAATAGTCTACTGTCCACTTTACACACATCATTTCCTGTAATTAAATAACAACCCCATGAAATATATAAATTCCTATTATACTCACTTCACAGATGAAACACTTGTGACTGAGTGTGAATAAGGGATTGTCTCAGTGATTTATCCTGTTGGTACTGGAACTCAAACCCAAGTCAAATTCTGGAATCCAAGACTGTGTTTTGTAGAAAGTTCATGAATATTTTCCAAGCACATGTTCGACAACTAAATATCTTATATTTTATAAAATAATACGTGTGTTTAAGTCAGATCATTCCAAATGTTCTTCCATGTTTCGCAAAAATCTCTTCAGGATTTTGCATAACCTAGCAATAGACAAATACTAAATCCAATATTTATTTATACAGATTTGAAAGAAAAATAATGAAAACTTAATTTTCAGATTGTATCTGTTTTGCAAGAATTAGAAAGACAGGATTTTTGTTTGTTTGTTTTTTAGAAAACAGTATATTGGTTAAATTATTTAAAGAGTAACTGTTCTTTATCTTTTCATAGTACCATGTAGCTCTAAGTCTCTTATGATGTATGAAATTAATGATAGTAAGAGTTCTCTAGGTCTCTAATAAATTAGAAACATTCCTGAAACTGAAGATTACTTATCTAGAAAGAAAAAAGTAAAATAGTATTAATTTTTTATAAAGGACAAAGAATAAATATCAGTAGTCCCCCTAAAAAATGATATATTTATCCAGTTAATGGAATGTTTATGTTCACTAAGTGCACTGGATGTTATTTCTTATGTGAGTTTCAGTTTATGCCTTTGTAATTTCCTTGTTATAAATAAACATTTTGTTTCATTTATTTACACAATTATACACTCTTTTTAAGAAATTTGTTTTTCATTTTTCTACTATAATGTAGTATATATCAGTTTCTTGACCTTAAAGAATGAATATATATATATATACAGAGAGAGAGAGAGAGAGAGAGAGAGAGAGAGAGAGAGAGAGAGAGAGAGAGATTACAAATAAATCCTAAATATTTAGAGTTAACTCAGTTGGAAGACTGTTTAAAAATTTTTCCTCTAGGATTTTTATGGCTTCGGATTTGACCTTTAAGTCTTTAATCCATTTCAAGTTAATTTTTGTACATGGGAAGACATAGGGATCAAGTTTCATTTTTCCACATGTAGCCATCTAATTCTCCCAGCACCATTTATTGAATAGAGTGTCCTTTCCCCAGTGTATATTTTTATTTGTTCTGTCAAAGATCATTTGTTTGTAGGTATTTGGATTTATTTCTGGATTCCCTAATCTGTTCCATTTGTCCATGTGTCTGCTCTTGTGCCATTACCATGCTGTTTTACTATATAGCCTTGTAGTATAATTTGGTGTCAGGTAATGTGATGCCTCCAGCTTTGTTCTTATTGCTAAGAATTGCTTTGGCTATTCTGGCTTTTTCTTTTTGTTTTATGTTCTTTCTTGCTTGCTTGCTTTTTTTTTTGGTTCCATATGAATTTTAGGATTTTTTTCTTTCTTCTTTTTTTTTTTTTTTTTGAGTTGGAATCTCACTCTGTCACCCAGACTGGAGTGCAGTGGCCGCTCCCAGCCACCGCAGCCTCGACCTGCTGGGCTCCAGCGATCCTTCCGCCTCAGCCTTCCAAGTAGATGGAACTACCGGCGCGCACTACCATGCCCAGCTAATTTTTGATTTATTGTAGAGATGAGGTCTCGCCAAGTTGCCCAGGCAGGTCTCGAACCCGTGGACTCAGGCAATCCACTCATCTCAGACTCCCAAGGCAAGGGATTACAGGCTGAACCACCAAGCCCGGTTTGGGATTGTTTTTTCTAATTCTTTCTTTTTATTATTGTGAAGTTGTGGAGTAGAGTTAAGGGTTAGGTATACAATTGCGTTTCATTCAGGCACCCTGTTGATATGGGGTGTTTCCCCATTCCCAGACAGATACTTGCTACTGTTAATCCCATCTCCCTCCCCCCACCACAGTTTCCCAATACGGTCAGTCATTTTCATATAGTATTGCATTGGATGTTTAAGGTCCATTATATGAGTGAGAACATGTGATACTCGGATCTTTGCTTCTGTGAGAGGTCACTCAGTATTATAGACTCTAGTTCCATCCAAGTTGCTGCGAAATTCATGCTTTTGTTCTTTTTTATGGCTGCATAGTATTCCATCGTGTATATGTACCACATTTTTTAATCCAGTCCTCTTTTGACGAGCAGCATGGCTGTTTCCAGATTCTTGTTATTGTGAACAATGCCGCGATAAACATGCGTGTGCAGGTATCTTTTTTATAGAGTGATTTGTGTTCTTCAGGATATATTCCCAGTAGGGGGATTGCGGGGTCATATGGGAGGTTGGTATTTAGAGCTTTTAAGAATCACCACACTGCTTTCCACAGAGGTTGCACTAGTTTACACTCCCACCAACAGTGTAGAAGTGCTCCCTTTTCACCACACCCTCTCCAGCAGTTGTTATTTCTTGAGTTGTTGATAATTGCCATTCTGACTGGGGTTAGGTAGTATCTCAGTGTGGTTTTGATTTGCATCTCCCTGATGATTAGTGAGGTTGAACATTTCTTCATGTGTTTGTTGGCTGCTCAGATGTCTTCCTTTGTGAAGTGTCTGTTCATATCTTTTGCCCATTTTATAATGGGGTTGTTTATTTTTTTCTTTTCAGCACGTTTGAGTTCCTTGTAGATCCAAGATGTTAAGCCTTTGTTGGACCTGGAGTTGGCAAATACTTTTTCCCAATCTGTAGGCTGTCTCCCTGCTCTCTTGATGGTTTCTTTGGCTTTGCAGAAGCTTGTCAGTTTAATAAGGTCCCACTTGTCTATTTTCTCTCTTATGAGCTGTGGGTTTTGGGTTTTGTTCAGGAATTGGATGCCAGTTCCGATTTCCATGAGGGTTTTTCCTTCATTTTCTAAGGTTCTTATGGTTTGAGATTTTACATTTAGGTCTCTGATCCATTTGGAATTAACCTTTGTGCATGGGGATAGATAAGGGTCCTGTTTCAATCTTCTGCATGTGGTCAGCCAGTTTTCCCAGCACCATTTACTGAATAGGTTCTCCTCTCCCCAGTGGTAGGTGGTGGAGGCTTTGTCGAAGATGAGTTGGTTGAGAAATTGAGGTTTTGCTTCTGGAATCTCAATTCTATTCCATTGATCTATATGCCTGTTCCTATACCAATACCAAGCTGTTTTGATGATTGTAGCTTTATAGTAAAGTTTGAAGTCTGGTAGTGTGATACCACCTGCTTTGTTTTTTTTGCTGAGTATTGTTCTGGCTATTCTTGGATGTTTGTGTTTCCATATGAATTCCTGCATTGTTTTTTCTAGGTCTGAGAAGAATGTTGCTGGTAATTTGATGGGTATTGCATTGAATTTGTAGATGCCTTAGGTA
>NW_007248630.1:479597-485562 GCF_000164805.1 Carlito syrichta | reverse complement strand
TGGATCTTTACCTGGCTTGGGTATCAATGTGATGTTGGCTTCGTAAAATGATTTGGGGAGTGTTTTTTCTAATTCTATGACAAATAACATTGGTAGTTAGAAAGGGATTATATTGAATCTATTCATTCATTTCAGTAATACAGTCGTTTTAACAGTGCTGAATCTGTCAATTCATGAGAATGGGATGTTTCTCTGCTTGTTTGTGTTTCTACAATTTATTTCATCACAGTTTTATAGTTCTCCTTGTAGAGATCTTTCATCTCCTTGGTTAAATATATTTCTATTTTGGCCTTGAGCACCTATTGTAAATGGAATTGAGTTATTGATTTGAGTCTCAGCTTGGTCACTATTGATATATGGTTGTGCTAGTGATTTGTGTGTGTTGATTTTGTATCCTGAAACATTATCACATTTATTTATTAAGTCCAGGAGTCTTTTGGAGAAATCTTTAGGATTCTCTAGGTAAAGATCATACTGTCAGCATGCAGAGATAATTTGATTTTTTTTCTTTTCCAGTTTGGATACCCTTTATTTTTCTTGCCAGATTGCTCTAACGAGGAATTTTGGACAACAGCCTAGACAAACAATTTATGGCTAAAACCCCAATAGCAAAGTCAACAAAACCAAAAATAAACAAATGGAACTTAATTAAACTAAAAAAGCTTCTGCAAAGCAAAAGAAATAATCAACAAATTTAATAGGCAACCTACAAAATGGGAGAATATACTTACAACTGTACATCTGACAAAAGACAAATGTTCAGAACCTACAAGGAAGTTAAACAACTCAGCTTGAAAGAGGCAAATAACTCCATTAAAATGTATACAAACAACATGAACAGACATCTCTCAAGAAACAATATACAAAAGCCCAGCAAACATGAAAAATGCTCAGGATCACTTGTCATCACAGAAATGCAAATTAAAATCACAATGAGATACCACCTTACACTAGTCAGAATGGCCATTATTAAAAAATAAATAAATAAATTTAAGAAAACAGATGCTGGCATGGATGTAAGAAAAGGGAATACTGGTGTATGTTGGTGATAGTGTAATTAGTGCAATCTATATGATAAGTGGTATGGTGATTTTTCAAACTACTTAATGTAGATCTTCCATTTGATTCAGCAATTCCACTTCTAGGTATCTACCCAAAGGAACAGAGGTCACTATATAAGAAAGACACCAGCACCCACATGTTCCTTACAGCACAATTCACGATTGCAAAGATGTAAAATCAACCCAAATGCCCATAGATTTGTAAGTGGATAATGAAAATACGCTACATATACACCATGGAATACTATTGAGCTATGAAAAAAATGTCTTTTTCAGCAACATGGATGGAATTGGAAAACATCATCCTAAAGAAGTAACTCAGGAACAGAAACCAAACAATACATATTATTTCTTATAAGTGGGATCTCAACTAAATATATGCAAAGGCACACAGAAGGATATAATGGACACCACAGATTCAAAAGGAGGAGGAGAAAAGAGTGGAGTATCAAAAAATTGTCTATAGTCAGGCTTGGTGGCTCAGCCTGTAATCCCGCGCCCTTGGGAGGTTGAGGTGAGTGGATTGACTGAGCCCGCGGGCTTGTGACCTGCCTGGGCAGCGAGACCTCATCTCTGCAATAAATCAAAAAATCAGCCGGGCATGGTAGCACATGCCTGTAATTCCGGCTACTTGGAAGACTGAGACGGAAGGATCGCTGGAGTCCAGCAGGTCGAGGCTACGGTGGCCAGGAGCAGCCACTGCACTCCAGTCTGGGCGACAGAGTGAGACTCCAACAACAACAACAAAAAAAATTGTCTATCATTTATGAGGTACACAGGTGGGAGTAGTGAGTATATTTAATGCCCAGACCAGAACTATTTGTACATCCCAAAACTATTAGAAGAAAAAAAAAAGTGAAAACAAATACAGACTTCTAATCCCAGAAGAGTGTATTCTAAAATAACTTGAGTTAAATTTTATTTTCCTTTAACTTTTTGAAAGAATAGTTGGTTACTATAACAGAGAAATAAAAATATGCCCTAAAATCCCTTTGAAAGGTCAAATTTGATTGTATGGAGTATTTTTAGCCATGCTTTAAAATATCTTTAAACAATCAAGAAAATGGGAGATTTATGTTTCTACTTTTACTTCAGGCCATACAAAAACCAAAGCCTGGGGTTTAATTTTTATTATTAATTACAGTATAATATGTATTTATAAAGTTACCTCTCTAACAATTACTCATAATGAGAATGATTTAGAGAGCCCAAATAAAAATGCCAAAAGTGAAGTATAATAGAGAAAAAAAGATCTATAATCTGTTTAACTTGTTATCATAAATTGACTTTCCTATTTTAATACTAAAGCAGAACATTTCTTAACAAAGGATAGACAGATTATGGATTCTTTATCCATGTAACTAAACCAATTTCATAGTGTAAGGTTTGAACAGCAAAGCTAGACTCTAGTGCAAAGTAAAGCAGTCAACATTTTAGTAAGAATAAAAGTCATAGAAAATCTGATTAAAGGAGGCTTTTAAAACATAGATTTAAAAACTTCATAGAGCATAAGTAGGTTGCATGCAGGTGGAGTCTGGGCTTCTAGCTGGCCCTCACTACCCAGGTACTCATTGTGTTATCATGTGCCCCTTACTCTCCTCCCTCCTTCCCTCTCCTGACAGTGCCCAGCGACTGCCAATCCCACACTTGTGCTAACGTCATGAATGCTCAAAGTCTACTTATGAGTGAGAGCATGCAATATTCAGTTCTTTTTTTCTTGTATCCCACAACTCTATAATAAATAAATACATTTTTTAAAAGAAATTGTGTAAAAAATGTATTTGCAATTGCGCCCTTCGGGCTATATCATAGACAAAAATGTATTTGTCAGTAACAGCACAAAAAGGGTAGATAAGACCATAGTTATATTAAGCTTAGAAAATATTTTCCAGATATTAATTTAGTCAAACAAAAAACAACTTAATATCACAAAAAACTTGGGAGAACACAGAACAAATGCCAAAAGAAAATGAGTCCTAGCCAGGCTCAGTGGCTCAGCCTGTAATCCCGCGCCTTTGGGAGGCTGAGGTGAGTGGATTGCCTGAGCCCGCGGTTTGAGACCCGTCTGGGCAGGTGAGACCTCATCTCTACAATAAATCAAAAAATCAGCCGGGCATGGTAGCGCATGCCTGTAATTCCGGCTACTCGGAAGGCTGAGGCGGAAGGATCGCCGGAGCCCAGCAGGTCGAGGCTGCAGTGGCCGGGAGCGGCCACTGCACTCCAGTCTGGGTGACAGAGTGAGACTCCAAATCAAAAAACAAAAACAAAAAAAAGAAAATGAGTCCCGTGAGTATAAGCCTTGGATGAAAGGATTATAACACATGTCTTCAGTGTTTCTGATTTGGGTATGGTGTTTATGAACATGAAAGAACAATATTATTTCTTCATGAGGCATATGCATTACAAAGAGGATCTATGTTCTTTTTAAAAGCCCTGTGACTATCTTCTTGAGATGACTAGGCTCCAGATTAAACATCTAATTCAGAGGACCAAAAGAAAGGAAGCGAGGTGTCAGAGATGCAGTCTGAGAATATGTGCACAAAAGCAGACCTCAAAATTGTCCAGTAGCAAACAAGACAAATCAATAAGTCCAACCGATGAATCATTTGAATACTGCAAAGTTTAAATAATTTTATTCTTTAGGTGCACATTTCCTTTTAGGGGTTAAGACTGGTATTTGAAACCTAGTAGATTTGAAACAAAAATTAATAGAGATAGGTAAAAAGCAGCTGTTTTATAGAATTCTATTTACTTATGATAAATTCCTCAGTATTATGAAGTAGACTCCAATGGACGCATATACATATATGCAACTGTGCAGAGCCAAGTCTACCGTATTATTTAATAGTCACTAGTCTTCAGCAGTCCATAGGTAAATGGCACTGTTCTAGGTGCACGATATGTATTAAATCTATAATCATCATCCTCTGAAATGGATACCATTATTGCCCCAGTTTATAAATTTAAGAACAGTGAGATTGATTAACTGCACCAAATATTCAGTTCTTAAGTGATGAGTGAGCTATGAACTCAGGCATGATCCTGATCCAGTCTGACTATTAATCTTAAGAAGAAGTGTACTTCTTCACTCATGAATAGGAAACACTTTTAAAATGTTTATAAAGTTGTTTATATCTATCTGGAGTTTACTAGGAACAAAGTGTGTCATAGCGACATTTGTAGAATTCAGAGAGATTTAGTATTATCTTCCAAGCTGACCATGAAAGGACCTGACATTAGAAGGCTTGCTCTAGCCGGGCTCGGTGGCTCAGCCTGTAATCCCGCGCCTTTGGGAGGCTGAGGTGAGTGAATTGCCTGAGCCCGTGGGTTCGAGACCCGCCTGGGCAACGAGACCTCATCTCTACCATAAATCAAGAAATCAGCCGGGCGTGGTAGCACATGCCTGTAATTCCAGCTACTCGGAAGGCTCAGGCGGAAGGACTGCCAGAGCCCAGCAGGCGAGACTGCGGTGGCCGGGAGCGACCACTGCACTCCAGTCTGGGCGACCGAGTGAGACTCCAACTCAAAAAAAAAGGTTTGCTCTAAAACCAAAATTGAGGTAGGAAATTACAGACAGAGTGTAGACATATACCAAAAGTCTTCTGACAAATTATTATAAATTGAATCTTTTAAAAAAGTGTTTTGCTCTTTTTTTTTGTCTAGTAAAATCTGTGTTGCAAAACAACATAATATGAATTTCTTATATATGGTGGGCCCTCAGTGATTACTGTGTATATAATGAAGGCCAGTGACCTAGATTTCAGAAGGTGTTTGGAATTTTGTAAGATGATGAGTATTGAGTACAATTTTTTTTTTTTTAGTCGAAATCTCAGTCTGTTGCCCAAGTTGGAGTGCAGTGGCACACTCACAGCCACCGCAGCCTCTAGCTGGTGGGAACAGATGATCCTTCTGCCTCAGTCTTTCAAGTAGCTGGAACCACGGGCAGGTGCTACCACCCCTGGCTAATTTTTTGATTTACTGTAGAGATGAAGTCTCGCCACATTGCTCAGGCTGGTCTCAAACTCCTGAGCTCAGGCAATCCTCTTGCTTCTGCCTCCCAAAGTGCTGGGATTATAGGTGTGAGTCACTGCACCTGGCCAATTTTTTTTTTCAAATGGTACTTATTTCTGACATTTAAAGAGAACACTTTTTGAAAATTTTCATTTTAAAAGTGTTTATCAACTGATTAATTTATATTTGAAGAATTTATGGTATATCGATACATTGAAATACTACTCTGAAATAAAAAAATATACTGATATATACATATATATAATGTGTATACTCTATATGGATTAATTTCAAAAATGTCCCACCAAAAACTGCATACTCTATTGCTCTATTTATTTGAACGAATAGAAAAGTCAAGGATATAATAACAAGTGTAGACCAGTGATTAACTGAAAAGTAAGGTAGGAAGAGAGAATTGACTGAAAAAGGGCAGGAGGAAAACTTCTGGGATAATGGTAATGCTCTCTTTCTTGAGTACAGTGGAGGTTATATCACAGCCTCTCTCTGTCTCTATCACTGTCCCTGTCTCTCTTTGTCTCTCTATCTCTCATTCTCTTATCTCTCTTGCTGACAGAGCCAGAGGCAGAGATATCACACATATAAACTCACTGAAATTTTTACTTACTTTGGTAAAACTTTACTGTATGTAAACTTTACCAAAATAAAACTGATTTCAAACAATCCAAACCTCAACTCAATGTCTTATTTAAGAAATTAATTGAATTTAGATATGAAAATTGGGGATGATATCTCAATATTTTAATTTAACATTAACACTTTTGTATTTTTTTGTTTTGTTTAGTTTTGTTTTTGAGTTGGAGTCTCACTCTGTAGCCCAGACTGGAGTGCAGTGGCGGCTCCCAGCCACCGCAGCCTCGACCTGCTGGGCTCCG
>NW_007248630.1:455330-479470 GCF_000164805.1 Carlito syrichta | reverse complement strand
AATCCACTCACCTCAGCCTCTCAAAGGCGCGGGATTACAGGCTGAGCCACCAAACCCGGCAGTATTTTTTTTTTATAAAGATGTGGGGTCATTCAGGGTTAGGTATATAAAAGTTGATTATGCAGGTACCCTTGTTGATGAGGTGTGCCATTCCTTCCTCTAGCAGTTTTCCACAACTGCCAATTCCACCCCCCACCCCGGACAGTTTTCCACTACTGCCAATCCCTTTCTTATAGTATTATAATTGTTCAAGGTCCTCTTATGAGTGAGAACATATGGTATTCTGTTCTTAGTTTCTGTGATAGGTCACTGAGTATGATCAACTCTAAATCCGTCCAAGTTGCTGTGAAGTCCGTATGTTTGTCCTTCTTTATGGCTGCATGATATTCCACTGTGCATATGTACCACATTTTTTTTTATCCAATTCAGCTTCGATGGGCAACATGTTTGATTCCATGTTTTTGCTATTGTGCATACAGCTGCAACAGACATACGTGTGCAGGTATCTTTTTGGTAGAATGATTTGAGTTCCTCCAGGTATATTCCCAATAGGGGAACTGCTGGGTCATATGGAAGGTCAATTTTTAGTTCTTTTAGAAATCGCCACATTGTCTTCCAAAGAGGTTGCACTAGTTTGCATTCCCACCAGCAGTGTAGAAGCATTCGTTTTTCTCTGCATCCTCACTGGCATCTGTTGCTGTTCATTTTATTAATGAGAGTCATTCTTATTGGGGTTTGGTGGTATCTCAATGTGTTTTCGATTTGCATTTCTCTGATGATTAGCGAGGCTGAGCACTTTTTCAAGTGTCTGTTAGCTGTCCATATGTCTTCTTTTGAGAAGTGTCTGTTCATGTCTTTGCCCACTTTTTAATGGGGTTGTATGTTTTTTTTGCTCTCAGCACGTTTGAGCTCCTTGTAGATCCTAGATGTTAGGCCTTTGTCAGATATACAGTTGGAAAATATTTCTTTTTTCCCATTCTGTGGGCTATCTCCCTGTGCTCTTTATCAGTTCTCTTGCTTTGCAGAAGCTCATCAGTTTGATGAGGTTCCACTTGTCTATCTTATTTCCTATGGTATGGGCACTTAGAGTTCCGATCAGGAATTGGTTGCCAGTTCCAAATTCCATAAGGGTGTCTCCTATGTTTTCTAAAATTCTTATAGTTTGAGGTTTTGCGTTTAGGTCTTGTATTTTAATAAATGTTTAAGAGGTTACTATAATGATTTATTATTAGAAAAATTCTGAAATTTTAGATAAGATTTTGCACACAATATACATTTTCCCTGAATATTGTATTGGCAATCATTAGAGCTTTCTTATTTAGATGATTAAATATATAATGTGCTGCATAATGCACCGGAAGTTAATATAATTCTTGTTTCTATTATTTATTTATCATTGAAAAAAGTTGTAGAAATGATCTATCATAGTAATCTTTTAAATGAAGATATATAATAGTTTTGGAATAGACACAAATTCCAAAATCCATTGTCTATTTTGAAATAAGGCATTTACTAAAAGTATCACTTTTCCATTTGACTGCATCCATGATAATGTAAAGTACTTGACACATATTTAGGTTAAAGCACTTGTTTTCTAACTCAATTATTTACTTAATAATTACTAAGGACATGGGATTTAAATTCTTTCACCATTTTATTTATATTAATTGATCTTTCTGCTTCAGTTTATTTTCAATACTAATTTAGGAAAGTTTCTGATTTTGGAAAGAAAATGACAAATTTAGTGTTTCATTACCCCCTTTGAAATAAAATACTTTTTATTGCCTTATATCTAAAGTTAAATGAATTATTTAGTTCAGTATGCTAGAAGGAGGTAGAGTTTTTATTTTTACATTTATCTTTAAGCTATTATAATTAAATATTTCATTATATCAGTCAGAAATGAAATAAGATGATATCCAATTATTTTCTGCTGTTTTAATATTCTAGATCCTTCTTATTTTTTATGCAATTCTGTTTTTTTTATTTTCTGCAATGTAAAAAATAAAAGAACATTTTGGATAAAAGCCATCTTTTAAGTGGTCATTTTGCCTATCAAATCTTCATCAACTTACAAATATAAGATGATAAGTTTTTTAAAACAGTAAATTGTCAATAGATGTTTTTCTTTTCCTGGAAACTTCTAGTCACTACTACGAGATTTGGAAGAATGTCACAACTTAATCATATAGTACACTTGTCTACTGAATGAGTGAAATTGATGACTGCCAATTTCCTCTCTTTGAATCTGTTGACCTTGATGCCATGGTGGCATAATGAAAGCTTATGAAATATTTATCAAAAGAGGAGTTCTAAACAGCAAATTTAAAAGAAATCTGAGCAAAGTTTTAATGTTAACTAATAGTCATGCATACATAAGATACAGATATCCTCATTCATATTCCAGGAAAATTCTATTTTTTTCTCATGTGGTTTTGACTTTAGAGAAGCAAAAGAATAGAAATATTAAAACTCTATCAAAAAAACAGACCAATGTCCTCAGCAAAAATAATGTATGTAACTAGCCCAAAGGATATACTCACATAATGCTTCCAATGCTTTTTTTTAATGTGTGACTTAATTTATGCTCTCAACGGCTTTTAGTTGGTACATTAAGCATTTCATTTATTTATTTATTTATTTGAGTTGGAGTCTCACTCTGTCACCCAGACTGGAGTGCAGTGGTACACTCCCAGCCACTGCAGCCCTGTTGGCCTCTAGTGATCCTGCTGCCTCAACCTTTCAAGTAGCCGGAACTACAAGAGCGTGCTACCACGCCCCACTAATTTTTTTATTTATTGTAGAGATGAGGTCTCACCAAGTTGCCCAGGCAAGTCTCGAACCTACAGGCTCAGGCAATCCACTCACCTCCGTCACCAAAAGCGGTGGGATTACAGGATGAGCCACCAAGCCTGGCCAGCATTTCATTTATTAACAGCTAAGTATATATATATATTTTTTTTTATAGGATTTTAGTTCCTTTTTCACTAACATGTAACAGGTGGTTCTGAAGAGCACAAGGTGCCCTAAATTTTATAAATTAAGAAAAACAAAGTAAGAACAGAAGTATGTACCTTATAATAAAATACATTCATATTTAAAATAAAAATGGAAAAAATATTGTAAGTAGTCTCAAAAATTATGATTCCACTGATTATCAAATGTTCAAATTGTTTTATAAAAGTGACCTACTAGAACAGAATTCAAAGATTTTACTTTGTATATTTATAAATGTCATTTAGAAATTCAGGGCATTCAACTTAGAGACTTTTACATGTCTACATCAACAAAGTAGATATTTTACTATATTTTAAAGTTTCTAAAGACAGAGGTCCATTTATTAAAAAGTGTTAATGTGACACATGCAAGTCACTGAAATACAAAGTGCACCCATCATTTTCACCATCATTAGAATAAGTTGCTCATTTATTATTGGAATAAAAATAAAAAGTTGTAAATGCTGTGGATTTTACCAGTCATTTTCTCAGATTTTGTTTCTCTTTGAGAATATATCAACTTTATTCAAGGTAGATAGATTTCTTTTCTTTGAAAAAATTTAAGTATAATATAATTGAATAAAAATAAATGCATTGATGTAAAAGCTCCCAGGATTTTTATAAATGAATGCATCTAGCAAGTCCCATCCAGATTAGAACATAGACTATTCTCCTCATGATGCAATCTTTTTTTTTTGCCCTATCAGAATTAATACACCCCACCCACTGCCGCCACAAAGGAAACACAATTCTGGGGTTTTTTAAATTAAATAGAAATGTAGACTGGATTAGAAATTTACACTAATTAAATCATATGCAACCTTCAGCTTTATTAGTAGTCAATATTCCCAAATATAAAACCTACTTTCTTTATAATTATAGCTGTACTAGCCGGGCTTGGTAGCTCAGCCTGTAATCCCGCGCCTTTGGGAGGCTGAGGTGAGTGGATTGCCTGAGCCCACGGGTTCGAAACCCGCCTGGGCAACTTAGCAGGACCGCATCTCTACAATAAATCAAAAATGAGCCGGGCGTGGTAGTGCGCGCCTGTAGTTTCAGCTACTCGGAAAGCTGAGGCGGAAGGATTGCCGGAGCCCAGCAGGTCAAGGCTGCGGTGGCCGGGAGCAGCCACTGCACGCCAGTCTGGGTGACAGAGTGAGACTCCAACTCAAAAATAATAATAATAATAATAATAATAATTGTACTGAATTGTTCAGTGAATTTGACATATCTCCAGATTTGTTTTGATCTTTCATTTTTCAGCATAAAGTTTAATAGTTTAGATTAAATTTGTTTCTAGGTATTTAATTATTTGATGCTATTGCAAATTAAATTGCACTTTAATTGTTGCTAGTATATAAAAATATATATTATTAACCAATTAGCTATGTGATATTTACATAATTTTAATTGTTTTTCTTTAGTTTCTTTAAGATTTTCTACATATATATTATCTGTGAGTAAATGACAGTTGTATTCGTTCTTTTAAAATTGTTACATAGTTAACGTTTTGTATTTTTTTTACAGCTGCACTCCTATGTATGTTGCAGCATTCATTATTTACAGAAGCCAAGAGGTAGAAAAAAATTAAAAGTCCATCAACAGATGAGTGGACAAAGAAATGTGGTATATACAATGAAATATTATTCATCCCTAAAAAAGAAATCCTGCACATGCTATAACATGGATGATCTTTATGCCAAGTGAAATAAGTCAGTGACAGACAAATACTGCATGTTCACTTATGTGAGGTATCTAAAGTAGACAAACTCTTAGAAACTTAAAATAGAATAGTAGTTTCCAGGGACTAAGGGAAGGAGGAATGAGGAGTTGTTCAAATAATGTATCTGTTAAATTTTGCTAGATAAGACATTTCTATAAGACATTCAATTTTGCATGATAAGACATGTCGTACAGAGATTTGTTGCATAACACTATGCATTGGTCAAAATTACTATTAAAATTACGTGTTGATTTGGAGTTTATTATGTTGAATTCAACAGGGTCTCTGTAATGAACTCTGTAGAAAGGTTCTCAATAATTTACCACTGAGTATGACATTTACAGGAGGTATTTTGCAGGTATTCTATATTAGATTGTTAAAAAATTATTTATTTCTAATTTTTGAAATTGAGAATCATTATACTTTTCTATATATCTGGCTTGAGCTTGCAAATAATTTATTTTGTCCACTTGGGTGCAAAACAACAAAGATTAATATGTGATTACCTTTTCTTCTAATGCCCTGTCCTCTTGAAATGAGATAACATATTTTCATACTATTTCAACTCCATAAAATAATTTAATTTCTAAAGATGGGCTTATTTTTTCCTTAAATATTTGGAATAAATTCACCAGGAAAATTAGCTGAGTTTGCTGCACCTTTTCTAGTAGAAGTTTCAATTAAATATTTACTTTTGTTAATATTCATATGACTGACAGAATGTTTCTTGTTGCAATATTTATAACTTTTGCTTTTAACGAAACGCACTTATTTTAGTTAATTGTTAAGTTTTGCGAACTCTACGTTGTTCATAATATGCCTTTATTGTTTTTCGGTTATATATGACTTTTATAGTGATATTCCTCACTTTATTTCTGATACAGGTATTCTTATTTTATCTCTTTTTAGATATAAATTGTGAAAAATATGTATCTCAATACTTGATCTTCAGATGTATTTTTCTTTCTTAATTTGAAGAATATGAACTGATAAATTTCCTTTAAATATGGCTTTCTTTATATTCCATTATTTTTAATGTTGCATTTACATTATCACTTAGTTTAAAATATTTTCTAATTTCCCTTATAACTTTAACACTTCAATTACATTGAATAATATTGCTTATTTCCCAAGCATTTAAGGGAATTTTTTAGTTATCTTTTTGTTGCTAATTTATATCTAAATTTCTCCATGGATAGAGAAGATACCCTGTAAAATTACCGATCTTCAAATTATTTGGAGAATTCTTTATCACCCAGCATATGTAATATTTTAACAAATAAAAATAGCTGCTTAGAAATTTTTTTTTTTTTTAATTAAAATTAAAAACAGATGCCAGGCTCGGTGGCTCAGCCTGTAATCCCGCGCTTTGGGAGGCTGAGGTGAGGGGATTGCCTGAACCCGCGGGTTCGAGACCCGCCTGGGCGGCGAGACCTCATCTCTACAATAAACCAAAAAATCAACCGGGCGTGGTTGCGCACGCCTGTAATTCCGGCTACTCGGAAGGCTGAGATGGAAGAATTGCTGGAGCCCAGCAGGCGAGACTGCAGTGGCCGGGAGCGGCCACTGCACTCCAGTCTGGATGACCGAGTGAGATTCCAACTCAAAAAAAAAAAAAAAAAAATTTAAAACAGTATTTATCTGCATTAGGTTGGTATAACACTTTATACTTATATAGATAAAATTTTTGAATCATGTTGTTTAGATAATCTATTCTTGCTGAATTTTTAAGTTTTTGCTTTTGTAATTTTATTTATATATTTTGAATCTACATTATTGCATACATATAAATTTTGCCTTGTTATATTTTCCAATTGAATTCACCCACTTTTTTTAGTATGAAAACTTATTTGTATTTATAATATCATTTGTCTTAAATTATATTTTGTACAGTATAATAGCTAAGCAATGTTCCAACCTTCACACACTAAAGGTGACAGTCCACCATTCTCTGCCTTCTATCCTTTCAAAATTCTGCTGTGGGATGTTCCTTTGAAGAGTATAAGTTTTTTTATTTCCCCCTTCTATCTACTTTTTAAATTGTTTTTCTTTTTAGATCACATAAATTTAAACATAAAATACCCACTTTTTTGTTGTTGTTTAAAATATATTTTACTTAGGATATTTAGGGACTCTTAACTCTGTGGGATGTATCTTACCAGTTTTAGAAAATACGTACCCAGCCAATAGCTCTCCAAATATTGTCTGAGCTCATTCTCTCTCTTCTCACGTTATAGGATTCCAATTTAAAAGTATATGGGATCTATAATTATTTCAAACTTTAAAAAGCCCACGAGACATTTTTATCATGTTTCAAAACATATTGAATTTCTTTCTTGTATTTCTCATCTTTTTTTTTCCCCCCCCGGGATTCAATATGGACATTTTCTACAGGCTTAACTTTCAGGAAATTTATTATTTTTCTGCCTTGTCTAAGTAGCTGTCAAATTCATTAATAAATATCTTAATTTTGTTCTTTTTTAGAATTTCCTTCTGGGCTTTTTTTTAGTAAGGATTTATTTAAATATTTAGCACTTTGGACTTTAAAAGCTGCTCATTTGCATAAAATGGAAAGTAGAAAATGTTTAATTTTATGCTTTTGGTTTTAAAAATATGGTTACTTAGAAAATATTGGACTAATTTCAGCAGATGTATGATTATTTTATTAACAACATAACATATTTTCTTTAAATTCTACCTAGAATTTAACATAATTCTGGTGGATAAATGGATATATGTTAAGTTTCTTTGACTAAATGACTATAAGTTCTATGCATCTTGGATTTGTATTCCTCTTTTTATTACTGTTTCTCCTTCACTCAGAACAATAGACTGACACAGACTATGTTTCCTTTGTTGGTTAAATTGAATATGCTAATTAGTAAATCAAATTGGAGATGAAGGAGCAACTCATTCTTTTGCTCTCTCATAACAAAATCTTACAATAATTAATTTCTTGGAGTCACTAATCTAATAGAAGTGACAGCATTAACAAAATATTGTTAAAATAAAAAAATCATAAAACATGAGTGATCTTACATGATAATATTAATAAAATAATTTTATCAAAAATATATTGCATAGTAAGAAACATTACTAGAGGTAAAAATGTCATTTCTTGTAAAAAATAATCAATTTGTCTAGAAAACCTAAGACTGAATATATATACACCTGAAGGGATGCAAAATATATAATGAAAAAAGCTGATAAAATTAAAGGGAAAAATAGTAAACAGAGACAATTATACCTAGAGATTTTAATACCATTTCTTAGTGTTTGATAAAATATACATAAAAAGAATATTGAAGATTTTAAAAACACCATCAATCAATTTGTCTTAAACAACATTTTAAAACACTTGCATGATATATCGTCTTTACAAAAACATAGGTAAAATTTATTTACATAAATCATACAGTGGGCAATAAAACAAGTGTCAAGGATTTCAAAGGGTTAAACACAAAAGCAAAGTATATCTTCCTGCTAAATGGTATTAAATTAGAAACCAATAACAACGAGATTTTTTAAAGTTCTCCATATATTTGGAAATTAAACAAAACACTTCTGAACAATACATAGTTATGTGAAGAAATCACAAAGGGCATTAGCATTATTTATTGATTGTATGATGCTCCAGATCTTAAAAAGCCCTAGTACTGAAAGTTATCAATGCAGAAATATGTATACATATAATTCTTCCCTGTCATTCATTTTTAATGAAGGTAGCAAGTTTTTGAGTACTCATTAACAATAACAACAAAAAAGAAACAGAAAAAGAAAAACAGGAAGGAAAGAATTATAAGAAAATAAACACTGCAAAGTTAAATTTCTAAGTGATCCATGGGTGATATGAGTGGGAAGGAGCCCAAATGAGGAAAGTGGCTATCTGAATAGCACATATCCTTTCAGAAAGGAGTTATTACTACTCAATTCTACCTAATTCGGGGATCTTTGATAAAAAACTTTCCTTCTTTATGACTGCATAATATCCCATCAAATTGCAGCAACTTGGATGGATTTAGGGTCCATCATACCGAGTGGTCTATCACAGAAACAGAGAACTGACTACCACATGTTCTCATTCATAAATGGACCCTGAATATTTATCATAAAACTATAAGAAGGGATTAACAGTAGCACGATACTGACAAGGTAAAGGGAGCACAAAACATCAGTAAGTATCTCATCTCAAACCAGGTGAAGTGCGGACCAATGGGAGCCCAAAACTTTACTGTATGATGGCCACTTATGTACCTAATCCTGAATGGTACCCCACATCTTTAAAATAATAATTAAAAAAATAAAATATATATGGAAAAGTGAAAAAAACCTTTCCAACTTCATCATTTAGATCTATACTGTGCAGTGCAAACAATATACATAATTGACCACTCAGACTGGTCTTCGATAAGAGTTCATCATCATTGGCATAAAATTTTTTTCACAAATGCATTAATATTAAGTTAGGTGGGTAGATTTAAATTGAAATAGAAAATACACATTTTAGCCGGGCTCAGTGGCCCAGCCTGTAATCCCGCACCTTTGGGAGGCTGAGGTGAGTGGATTGCCTGGGCAGCGAGACCTCATCTCTACAATAAATCAAAAAATCAGCCGGGCGTGGTAGTGCATGCCTGTAATTCTGGCTACTCGGAAGGCTGAGGCAGAAGGATCGCGGAAGCCCAGCAGGTCGAGGCTGCGGTGGCCGGGAGCAGCCACTGCACTCCAGTCTGGGAGTCAGAGTGAGACTCAAACTCAAAAAATAAAAAGAAAAAAAAAAAAAAGAAAACACACATTTTATACTTACTTGAATTTATATTATTGGAATATAACAGGAGTATCTTATATGCTGAAGATATTTTTCACTGAAGTTAATGTTTATTTATTTTCAGAATTAATAGGGGTTTTTTCCTTTGATTTAATCAATAGATTTCATTTTTCTTCCATCTATTCATTTATCTGGCCAGTGTTTTCTAAAGGTTTCATGCATTACTACTCTTTTACAAGCCCCTTCCTGATTTCACACAGATAGTATCATAGTTACTTCTCATATGCTCGATAGATACTTTCCTCTCTAGTATACTTCATTTAACTAAACACTAAATATAAGACTCTGTTAAAGACATTTTAGTTGCATCTTCACTGAATCCTCTCAACAACCCATATGGTAGTACTGTAGTATTACCACTCCCATTTTCCCAAGATGGAAATGAAGCATGTAGAAGTTAAATCACCTCTGAATTTCCAATGAGCAATTAGTACCACAAGTGGATTTCAAACCAGATAGGCTGAGTTCAGAACTGATGTTCTTGCCCACACTGCTTGCTCCATCTACTCACCTACAGTGAGGAAAAATATACAAATTTTATAGTAATTATTTAAAAAATCAAGCACAAAAATATATACTTGAAATGTATACACACACACACGCACACATACACACAAATATTGTCCCACAACCGCCATCCCTCCCTTGTGCTAATGTGATTAATGTTCAGGTCCCACTTATGAGTAAGAACATGTGACAGTCAATTCTTCGTTTCTGTGATAGTTCACTAAGTATGATGGTCTCCAACTCCCTTCAATTTATTGTGAAGCAAATGATAAAGAAGACATATGAGCAACCGATATCATGAAAAAATGCTTAGCCTCATTAATCAACAGAGAAATGCAAATCAAACTCACAATGAGATACCACCTAAGTCCAGTAAGGATGGTCATCATTAATAAATCAAAAAACAGCAGATGCTGGCATGGATGTGGAGAAAAAGGAATATTTCTATATTGTTGATGGGAGTGCAAACTAGTTCAACTTCTATGGAAAATAGTTGGGTGATTTTTAAAAGAACTAGAAATTGACCTTCCATAAGATCCAGCAATCTCTTTTCTGGGAATATACTTGGAGAAACAAAAATCATTCTACAAAAAAGACAATTGCACACACATCTTATTGCCACACTACTCACAAAAGCAACAACATGGAACCGACCCTTCTGCCCATTGAAAATGGACTGGATAAAGAAAATGTGGTAAATATACACAATGGAGTAATATGCAGACAAACCTGAAACATTTTCATATTTAAACTGACCCTCTAATCACATTCGAACCCACCCACAAATGGCTCTTCTTGTCTTTCATATCTGAACTCAAATATCTTCTCAAAAAAAAATGCTAAGTATTTTTCCCTTTTGCAATACCCTCTGAAGGGTGCAGGAAGCGACCAGAGGGGCGGCTCCCAAAACGGCTCCAACACACCAGACAACAAAGGCCCTTGGTCCAGGCTTCTGCGAGCACAATTCCCCCCGCGGGAATTTCAAACCTTCCTGCTCGCAAATTTCAAACATGCAAGCCTCCAATCAGTAGCCAGCTTTGTTATGCGTCCAATAGGACCATAACACGGCATTGGCCCCACGCTACTCCCATGCAGCTCCTCCAATAGGAGCATAGCACGGTCCCTTTCCGCCCCTGTCAGGCTGATAAATACAGCCCTCTCCCCGCAACTCTCTCTCTCTCTTTTTCTGTTTTTCCGTTGCAGATCTTCTTTGTAACAACCCTCTTTTAATAAATCTCTTGGTCCTGACGAAATTCGTTTACCCTCCTCCTTTGTTTATTTGATAATTAAATAACATAATTGTGTACGTTATCTTTCTTATTTTATAATTATAAATTTACATGTTTATGTCTGCCTTCAGCACTATTAACTATACTTTTATGAAAACAAGGAGTGTATTGGTAAATGATTAACAATAGGATTCTAAAAAGGTCATTTATCACAGTGTTTGCTGACTTACATGCTATAAATACTGCCATCATGGCTAAAACCAAACCATTAATGAGATGTCAACTGCCATTAACAATTCTTACAAGAAGCTCTTAGCTATTTTACTAGTAGGTCCATGTCTATTCCACACCCCACATTGCTGTCAGTACTTAGTACTTCCTTAACGTGATAAAATGGATTACATTATATTCAATGGTGAAAGACTGACTGATTTTACACTACAATTGAAAACAATTTAGGAATGTTTACTTTTTCCACTATTATTCAACATACTACTAGAAATTCTAGCCAGTGTATTCAGATTATCAAACAAGAAAGAAAACTGCCCCATTTGCTGACATTTTACATAGAAAACCCCAAGAAATCTAAAAACAAAAGCAGATTTTTCTAATATTGAAAACTGAGTTCAGCAAGGTAGCAGGATATAAAATCACTACATAAAAATTTTGTATTAGCAATGAACATGAGGAAATCTAAATTGTAAATACAAAACTACTGACAATTATTCAAAAAAGTAAATAATTAGTTATATATATAATAAATACAGGATTTCATGTCGAAGGCTACAAAATTATGCCAAAAAGTCAAAGATTTAAATTAAATGAAAGATATTCTATGCTTATTGTTTAGAAAACTAAATATAACAAAGAAGCAAATTCTCCTTAAATTGATATACAAGTTTATCATAGTTTCTAACAAAATCTCAAGTCTTTTGTAGATTTAAAAAAGATTTTCCTAAAATTTATATGAAACAGTGAACTAAAATTACTAAAACGTTTCAAAAAAAAAAAAGGAAGAAGAAAATCAGATGAATCATCCTACCCAATTTCAAGACTTATTATATCAAAACTATATGAAACCATCAGAGAGATAAACACATTGACTGAAACAACAAAATATAGAAATTAGAATTATGTCCACTTATACAAGCAACTGGTTTCTTTTTTTACACAAATGAAAAAGCAATTCTGTGAAACAATAGAATCTGTTCAAAAATAATATTTGGCTAATTGTACATCAATAGACAAGAAAAAATGTAAATAAAAAACTATAAAAAGTTTTTAATTACATGGTAGAAAAAAGTTTGGACTTAGTGTTTAATTAGGAATATTTAGACTTGACAAAATATTTTCCATTAAAAAAATCAAAAATTTGGAATATATCCAAATTAAACCCTTTTGCTTTGCAAAAGTTCCTGATAAGAGAATAAGATGACACTAAGATGAATAAAAACTGGTGATCCAATAAAAATGAAAGGAATAAGAAAACAAATTACAGATTGAGGTAATATATTTGCAAAACATATGCTTGGCCGAGGGTTAGGATCTAGTACTAATAAAGAACTCTCAACATTCAAAAATTTAAAAAAATCAAATCATAAACAAGCTAAAAGATATGGATTTTTTGATTTATTGTAGAGATGAGGTCTCGCCAAGTTGCCCAGGCGGGTCTCAAACCTGCAGGCTCAGGCAATCTACTCACCTCAGCCTCCCAAAAGCACAGGATTACAGGCTGAGCCACCAAGCCCGGCTAGGTGAATCTTTAAACAAACTGTAATACATCCGATAACTTGGAATTCTATTCAGCAAGAAAACAGAAGAAACTTTTGATTCTCATAATTTAAATGGATCTTAATGACATAATGCTGAGTGAGGAAAAAAAAGAAAATTTCAAAAGATCCAATATTCCATGATTTTATTTGAATTATTTTAATTTTTCTGAGCTGGGGGTCTCAATTAGGTTGGAGTGCAGTGGCATGATCATGGTTCTCCACAGCCTCAACCTCCTGGGCTCAAATGATCCTTCTGCCTCAGTCTACTACACCTTACTTTTTTTTTTTTTTTTTTATAGCCAAGATGTCTCACTATGTTACCTAAGCTAGTTTCAGACTCCTAAGTTCAAGCCACCTCTTTTGCCTCACCCTCCAAAGTGCTAGGAATACAGGTGTGAGCCATCAACATGCACAGCTATCATTTTTATAAGATTCTCAAAATTATATAGAAGGAAACAAATTAGTGGTTACAATAGTTTAAGGTTGGTGGAGGGGAGTGGTTGGGTGTAACTATAAAATAGTATTACTAGGGAAGTCTTTGTGGTGATAAATAATTTGTGCCTTGATTATAGTGGTGGTTTCACATACTACATATGTAATATAATAATAAGGAAGTGCATACACACATTGTTCCAATGTAAAATTTACAGTTTTAATAATATGGTATGATTATGTAAGATGTATTCACTGGGTGAAGAAGGGTGAAAAGTACACAGGACTTAACTGTGCTATATTACAATTTCTGGTGAAACTATAGTTATTTTAAAATAAAAACACTTTTAAAAATAATTAGATTACATATAGTAGATTTAAAATGCTGAAACTTTAAATGCAGGCTGAAAACATTTGGTGATGCAGGGACATGCTACTATGACTCTTATCATCCTTATTACTAAGAAGCTCTCTAATGTCTTTTGGCAAAATCTTTCTAGTAAAAAGAACATAGGGTTGCTTTACTTAAAATTGTGGTTGTGTAACTACATTTTCATGTAGCAGTAGAGGTGTTGGTGTTTGAGTGCAGTTTTCCTTGTATTTCCTTTTAATAGATTCAGAAGTCCTACAGTTTTCTTCCAGAAGTTTGTTTTCTAATACATGTCCATTCAACTTATTAAGCAGATAATACACTAATTCTCTCTTACTCATGGCTTTACTTTCTATGATTTCAGTTATTTATGGTCAAAAAATAAGTGAGAACAATACAATAAAATATTTTTAAAGAGAGAGACACTATATTTACAGACGTTTTATCACAGTATATTGTTATAACCATTCTATTATTAGTTATTGTTAATCTCTTGGTGTGTCTAATTTTTGAATTAAACTTTATAATAGGTATGTATATATAGGAAAAATATATAATATATATATATATATATAGGATTTAATACTATCCATGGTTTTAGCCATTTACCAGGGAACTTTGACTATAGCTTCTGTAGATAAGACTAGTGTCCTTAATTAAAGATGTTCAGTAACACAACCTTGTTAAATTCAAAATTAGCATCACAATATGCATTTTATGCTATTGAGGACTGTATTATGGTTAGTAGGTAGCATGAAATTTTGGTGAAAAAATGCAAGGTGATAGAAGAGGACAAATTAAGTTATTATCAGATGAGGGGGGAAAAACGAATTAAAATCTATTATACCAGAAAATAGTTTAATTAATACAAACTTATCTACTGTGTTTTTTAGCTCCAAGTAAATTTCCAATGATGTGGAGCAAATCTTTTAACATACCATTTTTTCTAGTTCAGTAACTCATCTGAACTTTATCATATACTTTTGATCAAAATTTAAAACATAAAACATGAGATTCTTTGTGTTTAGTTGTCATTGCCCTAACTTAGGGCACCATTAATTCCTTCAAACAATATTTAGTCTTTCTGCCAGGCACTGGGGACAAAGTAAGTAAATAAGAAAGATTTGGCCCCCATGCTTAAGGGAGTT
The DNA here is from genome assembly GCF_000164805.1 of Carlito syrichta. NCBI lineage: Eukaryota > Metazoa > Chordata > Mammalia > Primates > Tarsiidae > Carlito > Carlito syrichta. Next base: position 464,471 of record NW_007248630.1, on the reverse strand, counting down.
ATAGCCTAATAGGGAATGATAGGGAGATGAAAAGGCAATTGCAAGGCAGTGTGGTAAGAATGAAGATACGGAAATACAGAATAGTACAAGAGCACACAGAAGATCATGTAAAAAAAAAATTGGCAGCAGGGGAGGAGAGAAAGTAAAACCTGGGCTAATAACAAAAGATAAGTAATATTTTCCACCTGGAGACAATTGGAGAAAGTGTTTCAGGCTGGTAGAAAAATATGTATTAATGAGAACTTTTTGGAGTGATCTAAAGAACGGGGTGAACTATGGCTGCATTTTTGTGCAGAAAGAGGCTTCTGCCTGGAGAAGTTAAGGACAGTTTATGAGTACAGTCAAAAGGCTGGTAATCTAGGCTAAAGTGAATGGTAGCAGTGAGGATGGAAAGAAGTTTGTGACGTTGTTAGATGTCTGGGAAAGAATCGACAGGACTTCATGAATGGCTAGACATGACTGAAATGCTTAAAAGTTTTTAAAGATCATGTTTAGGCTTTTGTTAGGGCATCCTTGTGGAACTGTACACCCATTGGTCTGATGATTAAGCTAAAAGTCTTCATGGAGAAAGAAATAACATTAATTACATTTGGAAATAGATAAGCAAAATTGTGTGTGTGTGTGTGTGTGTGTGTGTGTGTGTGTCTGTAGAGAGAGATAAAATTTTGTTATTAACCTGGAATAGTTTAAAATATAAAGTGCAAATGAGGGTCATAGGAACGTCTGCAGAAAAACGACGTCGTTTTTATTGCTATACTCTGGTATTTCTTTCTAAATGCAACTTGTCTTCTCAATCAAAAATGGCAGTAAGCTTGAATCTTTCCATCTGAGCATGTTCACTGAATCTGCACACAGAGCAGTCCTGGATTACTATGCATTTAATGCCCCTGCAGTGACTCTCAACAAATGAAGAACAGAGTTGGTAGAAAATAAATCTGTTATTGCTTCAATCAGTGAGATAATTCTAAAGTATGTTGAGCACAGTCTTTCAGAGGGTCTCCAGCAGAACTGAGACCCCATTGCCTGCAGCAGTAATCCAATCGTGAATATACTCTTTATTGGTTTTTCTCCCTTCCCGGTCATTTTTTCTCTTGCTAGTCATGTTTCCTTGGATCACATTCCAGATAAATTGCTTACCACTAATTCCTTGTCTTAGGATCTATTTTCTTCTTGCCATCACTTAGTATATTTGTTAACTGCTGTTTTCTGTTAATTTTAAAATGACATATTTTCTTGGATTCAGAAAACACATATTTCAAGGAAGCAAAGGGTTAGTCACTAGGTTTCATACGTACTTTAATAAGTGATATTTCTTTTAGTAGAGGTATGTTGTTTGATTTTGTGATTTTTCTTTTGTTCTGTAGGAACCTTAATTTCCACTATCAGTTTTATTCATTCTCTTTATCCCCAAGTTTTGAAGATATACCTGGTCCTCTTTCAGAAGCAGTCCCTTCTAAAGACTGCCACATGTTGTTCTAAACAATTTCAAGTCTCTTTCTGTCAATCTCCCTGAATCCAGTGTTCTGATCTCCCAGGTCTTGGATCTATTATTATTTCGTCTCTCAGGTTTCACTTTCACTTTTAGAAGGTGCTTTCATCTGTGTTCCAACATTACTGGTCCCCCTCTCCGTGTGAGCTCTAGAATAGTCTAGGCCCAGGGTGGACATTTATCTTCCTTCTTACATGTAAATTGAGGGCATTAACACTCTGTTTGTTTTAGTTATGCTTCATGCATGGGTTTATGTTTTTTGTTTGGATGCTCTCCTTTTGTAATTTTATGATTACTAGAAAACGTTTTGATTGAAACAGCTGCCATTATTCTATAAACCTGGAAACCTTCTTTTAAAAATTTTGAAACATAGCTTAATGGGCCTAGGAATCTGCTTGTGACCAACCTAGAATATCAACTAATGGAGCAATATCACTGGAAAAATATATGACAATATCCCTGAACAAAATAGGATCAGACACCTCTTAGTACTAAAAATGAAGGTAGTAGTAGACAGGGTTATTTTTTTCAACTTCTGTTTTCTAATTTGATTATTAAAGTAGAAATAAGATGATATTGTGGAAGAGATGTGAGAAAAAATCTTTATGAACATTTTTGAATAATAAACATAGCCATTTAATGGAAACTAGATTTTTCCCTTTATTAACTGAGTGACCTGGGAAAGTTACTTAACTTTGTAGGTTTGAGTTACATCATAAATTACTTAACAATAAATAAGCTATAGAAGATTCCTAGAAAGTCCCAGTAACTGGTAAGAGATCAAAATGTAGTAATACTTACTGCATTATATGAAGATCAGAAATAAATTATGAAATTATATTTGAGTAAAATTCTTAAAAGTTATTTTTTGCTTAACTGGCTTCTCAGATTTCTACTTCAACTGCGATTCTTTTAACATCATCTCTAAGTGCTCTGGAAAAGCAGACTTAGTCAGTTCTTTGTTGTGGCAAATGTGCTTGAAGAGGCTCTCTCAGCATGTTTCAACAGAACCAAAGTACTGTATAGAGTCTGAGATGTGTACCAAAAAAAAGCACTTAGCTATTACATGAAGAAGGAAATGACAGAAAATGTGTGTGTGTTCTGGTTTTTAAAATTCAATATGCTTTGTAGCACTGTTAAAATGAGTAGTTTCTAAGGCTTGCCAAGTTAAATCCAGCTAGGCCAAATATTGTTAGAGCTCCTCCTAATGGAGCTAACTGATTAAGGAAGGACACTTTGGCTAGCACATTCTCTTAATGTTTGAATAAGTGAATAATAAAAACTTATTCTTCCTCTTTGCAATTAGTGCAATGATTCAGAGGAAGACAAACATTTGTTTTGTAACACAAGAGAAAACAGTTCCAGTTCTCATGATGAGAAAAATGTCCCTGTTTTTTCTCAGTATATAGAAATATTATTGCTTTTAATAGAAAAAGAGATGACATAATTGCATGCCATCTTAACATAACTATAGATATTTTTCTCAACTATCTAAATGATTCCATATCAATTGATGCATAAATTATCCCTTTGCAAAGTAAAAAAAAAAAAAGAAAAATATCTGCATTCAGAAAGCATTCAAATTCCATTTACATCCTGAAAGACTGTCCTGTTATATTTGACATAGAGCTTATAATACACTTTTAGTGTTTTCTAAAATGTCTTCTAGTCTAATACAGTATACATGTCACTGTTGTTTTCTCTGTAAGTCTTTATCTATTTCCAAATGTAAGACTATGCTAACATAGTCTTCAGATGATGAACTATTTGCTTTCCAGACAACCATCAAGGACATAATTTACAATGAATGAAATGGCATATCTAGGGTTCCATCTTTGTAGATAATGATCATTTATCCCTTTAAATCATTCAGATACTTTTGTATTTCTTCTTTGAAAATAAGAGTCATCTTGAAATGTGTTCCAGAACAAATTTCTTTGAGAAAATAAATAGAATGGTTAATTACAATTCTGTTAAATATCCTTAAATGGTTGTTCCTGTCTGGTGAGTGCAAAGGGACATAATTTTTTTTAAAGGCAACACTCATTCACATTGTATGATAACAAAAGAAGCATTTTACCCAGAATACTACACTAACTGATGTTTTCTTTTTTACATACAAGAGAAAAATGCTGGCCTCAGTGTCAAACCTAAAAGAACACTATAATGTAGGAGCAGGACTTGATCTGGAAAATTCTGTTAAAAGGCGTGTAGTGCTAATGCTTGCATTTAAACATTCTTCACCTTGAAAAGGACTTATTTCATATGCTCTTTTTGAGAGTAAGGTTTTCTTCTAAAGGGAAAAAGCCTACTTATGCAAAAGAGTTGCACTCAATCCATTTCCTTCTTAATCAATAATTATATAATGAATGGGTAATAACTTTGATTCTGGATGTAAGGAAGGTTAAACTATTGATATCAAGTTTTCAAATGTCTATTTGTTAACGTGAGAGGTAACTTTATGAAAAAAGTCAATGGATTTATCTTTTTTTTTTTTTTTTTTTTTGAGTTGGAGTCTCACTCTGTCTCCCCGACTGGAGTGCAGTGGCATGCTCCTGGCCACCGCAGCCTCCACCTGCTGGGCTACAGCGATCCTTCCACCTCAACCTTCCAAGTAGCTGGAACTACAGGCGCGCGCTACCACGCCCAGCTAATTTTTGATTTATTGTAGAGATGAGGTCTTGGCAAGTTGCCCAGGCGGGTCTCGAACCCACGGGCTCAGGCAATCCACTCACCTCAGCCTCCCAAAGCACGGGATTACAGGCTGAGCCACCGAGCCCAGCGGATTTATCTTAATATACTTTACTTCCTTTTCAAAGGAAAACAAATATTAATTAGAAACTGACTGACATTTATCAGTAAATATTTTTACTAGTGTTGATCGAATTAAGTATAATTGAACATTAGGTAAAAGTGATTGTTTGAATTTTGGAATTATAAAATAACATAGACATAACTGGTTCTCCATGGTAGGGACTTTTTAGTTATTTTTATTCTGTGTATTGCTAGTGTCTAACATATACTGACATATAATAAATGTTATGCAAAGATTTGTTGAATGAGTGGATATATGGATGAATGGATTCAAGTGTTGTTTTCTCTGTAAGAGGGGCAAACATAGTCTTCAGATGATGAACTATTTGCTTTCCAGACAATCAGACAACATTCCAGATGTGCTCTTTTTCTACTGTTGTCAATTTTTGGAGACTAGACCAGTAAGAGAAGCAATTATCATATTATTTCTTTTTTACTAAAAAAAATGTGTTACCAGAAACAAAGAACTGAGTACCACGTGTTCTCACTCATAAGTGGACCCTGAACACCTATCATAACACTACAAAAAAGGGATTGGTAGTAGTGGGACACTGCTAAGGGAGGGGAGGGTGCACACAACATCAATAAGAGGTCTGATCCTAACCCAGGAGAAATGAGGTCCAATGGGAAGCCCAAAGTTCCATCGGTATTTATACCATTTATGCACACAATCCTGACTTGTACCTCACAATTTTAAAATGAAATAAAAATGTAACTTTTTATTATACTTCCTGAATTAATATTATCTCTTCTCAGCAAATATAGACTAAGTATGCACATCTTGCCCATTGTGTACGGCATTCAGATCCATTCTCAGGTGCTTGGTAAGCCAATATTGACAATACTGTACAAAATTTAGTTACAATTCAAACACACTTGGCTTGATAGTTCTAAAAGGTTTAAGCAGCAAAAAACACAGCTCCTCCAACCTCTCTCCTGTTTAAAAAGAATCCTCAGGCCCTGTCTACTTTCTGAATTAAACTTTGGAAAAAAATATACAGAGGCAATAAATCCATAGATCTTTGGGTTTTAACGTAGTAGCATGGTCTATATTATTTAGTGTATGTTTAAAAATGCCGGAAATACATTTCTTGAGTCTATCTCAAGAACAATCAGGGATCTATCACAAAAACAAAGACTGAGTACTGAACGTTCTCACTCCTAAGTGGGTGCTGAACATTTATCATAATACTACATGAAAGGGATTGGCGGCAGTGGGACACTGCCAGGGAGAGGAGGAACATATCATCGATAAGGGTACCTCATCAAACCAGGCAAAGTAATGATCAATGAGAGGCCAAAACTTCACTTGTATGAGGACCACTTAAATACCAAACCTTGAATTGTACCCCACACCTTTAAAATTAATTAATTGATTGATCTCTTTGCATGGGGGAAAAAGTTCTGGTCTGTAATAAAAATATAAGGATGAAATTAATTTAAAGATGTAATTATTGTAGTGCCATGTAAAAACTAAATAGAAAGTAGGCAACCTTATCCTCAGTAATCCTGAATACCTCTGTTATCACTTCTCATTAACCCAGTCCTTGGATTCCATGCGTTATGCTAAACTACTTTAAATTACTATAAAATTTCAGTTTATTTCTCAGTGTTCGATCTCATTACTTATTGTTAATATCTGAACAAAATTTTCTTCTCTGTATCTTTTCCTTCCTTTATTTTTGCTTTCTGTTATCATTATACTCATAATTATTATTACTAAAATCTTTACTTAGCTTTTAACTTAGCCCTCACTTTCTCTGGAAAGCCTTCTCTGGATTCTTCAAGATTGGGATGGTAGCCTTGACTCTATGCTTCCATAGTACCCTATTCTGACTCTGACATAACACTTATAACCACCCTGTACTGCAGTTGATTTTCTGTTTGCCTGTCTGTGGCTTCTTTCTCAGGTAAATTTGTCTTAGCAAATACTCCATCCCTCGAACACCTATCACATAACATTTTTTCAGAATGTGTTGAGTGAACAGAATCTTTATTTTTCAGTTGACTGACAACAAAGTCTAGATCAGTGAATTTTAAAAGGTGGTGTATAGAAATACTTTCTTGAGTCAGTGAAAAAATAAAAAAAGTTATCAGTTTTCTTAAAGGCAAATTTGTGTTTTCTTATGTTCTGATTTTATAATTTTATTATTTTTAATGAAATAATTTTTTCACTAAATGAGAACAATCATTAATATATTGATTATTGTTATTCTCTTGAATTAAAAAATAAAAAGTTGGCAACTTATTATTATTGAAATCTTTATTTTTAAAAAAATAACTAATTCATGAGACCCAAAATTCTGGTATAAAGTAAATAAGGCATAGAAATATACACAAAAGTGAATAAGGCATAAAAGTAGGATAGTAAAGAGTCTTTGCAACAGATATGTGGTATTATTATTTTTAGAATTTTACTAAGAATTAGTGAAAATTTTATTGTTACAGTCATGGATATTAAGCTATTTATTGCAGCCTACGTGTTCATTACAATAACACCTTGTTTGATTATTGTTAGTTATAATAATTTATTTATTGTACCTCTTCCAAAACAGATTTAATATACTGGAAGCCACAGTGCTTCTGTAAATCTGGGGTACTGTGTGCAAGTTTGTTTATATCTGTGTATGTATGTTTTGCCAAAACTTAAAGAGATTCTTGAAAGGTATTCATGAAGGAAATTTTTAAAATTTGTTTGTAAAAATTTTTCAGATTATGGAACGTCAAAGTAAAGACATTTGTAGAGACAATTTATTACAAAGGAAAGTAATAATGAAGTCATTTTTCTGCAGTTGAAGGTCAGAAAAAGATTTAAGATTCATTTCCTCCCAAGAAATTGCTGAGAAATGCTGTTACTGGTCAACCTTATTTAAATATTTGAGCTGTGAAATATGCATTCATTATAATAAACTTGCGTTTGAGTTTTGAAGATAAGTGATGTCATTAAGTGAAGGTGTGGGCCCCGGGCTCCGTGGCTCAGCCTGTAATCCTGCGCCTTGGGAGGCTGAGGTGAGTGGATTGCCTGAGCCCGCGGGTTCGAGACCCGCCTGGGCAACTTGGAGAGACCTCATCTCTTTTAAATCAAAAAATTAGCAGGGTGTTGTAGCGTGCGCCTGTAGTTTCAGCTACTTGGAAGGCTGAGGCGGAAGGATCGCCGGAGCCCAGCAAGTCGAGACTGCGGTGGCCCGGAGCGGCCACTGCACTCCAGTCTGGGCGACAGAATGAGACTCCAACTCAAAAAATAAAAAAAAATTTAAAAAAATAAAGAACAGTAAGTCATACCTAAATACCTTTTATACATTTCTGCCTTTAAAAATACACTTTACTCATGATAAAAGAGATAAAGCAAATAATAGTTGTGAAATGTCTTTATAAAGCATGTTTGCATTTTGCTAATACCAATCAGAAATTAAGTCTGAGGAGTGAAGGGGGGTGAAGTTAAAATCTAATATTGATATTCATTTGCTACTTCAGATGTTTTCTCTGTCCCCAACATTGCTCTTACATTTTGTTCTCATGTACTGTGTGAGATTCATGGGATAAGATAATTATACTGGTACATTTGGAGTTATTGGAAAATAGGTATATTATTTAGCTTGAATTCATGGATTTTCTTTTTATTTTCTTTCTTCCTCTGTCTTTTTTTTACTACTTTTCTTTTTTTAATAATGTCACACCACATTGGCCCAGGCTAAGGGTAATGTGTCACCATGATGAATGCCACACACTTTTATCAGATAATGTAGCCTAGTAAAATGAAGGGTCCATTACCAGCTGTAGTTCATTTCTGATTTTAACACATTGGTAGAGTGACCTTGAATAAATTGGGTCACGTCAGCATATTAAAACCTTTTGGCTGCAACCTTGTCTGTCTCATGTATAATAAATGTATTTCATATGGTAACTTTTCAATATGAATAATCAGTTATCAACAAGACAGTTACAGCATTGCATTTGTTTGTAACTAGCATTGCTAATTTACTAAATTCATCTCAAAGACTAATTTCTTTGGCAAAATTATAAAATGCTTCTCATTATATCTGTATGTTGTATATCTTTTTAAAAAATATTGGCAGAAGCTATTCGAGAAGTTCAGCTTAGAAAGTTTTTTTGTTAATATATTTGTCACCTATAACTTTTGCTGTTTAGATAGTATAGCTCACCAAAGGACTTACATGCAAATGTTTGTTTTAAGCAAGATTTGCAGATATGCTTCTTCTTCTAGTTTTTCTTTCTTTTTTTTTTCTGAGACAATGTTTTGCTCTGTCACTCAGGATGGAGAACATTGATGCAATCATAGCTACTGTGCCTTAAACTTCTGAGCTCAAGCCATCTTCCCACCTCATCTTCCTGAGTAGAACTACATCAACATGATTTTCTTTTTTAAAGTGTGATCTTGTTATGCTGCCCAGGCTGTTCTTGAACTCCTGCCCTCCAGCTATCCTCTCACCATTGCCTCCCAAAGTGCTAGGATTACAGGTGTGAGCCACCATGTCCTGACTAGATAGTATTTTTTCTAAGAATAGTATTCTTACTATTTGCAGAGATAAAAAATTAAAAGTTACAAAAGCATCTTAAGTGAAAAATAGGTCTCCCACTGCCACCAATTCTTCTTATTAAAGAAATTATTTTACCACCTATTAATAATCATTGTATCTACAGTGTATATGTATAGTTCTATTGCTGTCGTACAATTCGCTATTATTTAATAATATCTATTAGATTGTTTTATCTCATAATCCTGTAGAAATACTTTATTCTTTTTTTTTTTTTGAGTTAGAGTCTCACTCTGTCACCCAGACTGGAGTGCAGTGGCTGCTCCCGGCCACAGCAGCCTC
>NW_007248630.1:365485-455310 GCF_000164805.1 Carlito syrichta | reverse complement strand
CCCGGCTGATTTTTTGATTTATTGTAGAGATGAGGTCTCGCTGCCCAGGCTGGTCTCGAACCCGCGGGCTCCGGCAATCCACTCACCTCAGCCTCCCAAAGGCGCGGGATTACAGGCTGAGCCACAGAGCCCGGCAAATGCTTTATTCTTTAATGACTACATTTTGTTTCACTATAATTATGCATTATAATTTATTTACTCAATTCGATATCGGTGGACATTCAGATTTTCTAATATAATGTGATTGGAAGCCATGCTGAATATAATATACATGCATATATAAGCATACATTCTTAGAAAAAATTTTTAGAAATAGAATTTCTAAATCATTATATTCTTTATCTATAGTTAAGTTCTAAATCAATATTACTTTGTGAAATATTGCAAATTGTCCTCCAAAGAAAAATGTAAGCCGGACTCGGTGGCTCAGCCTGTAATCCCATGCCTTGGGAGGCTGAGGTGAGTGGATGGCTGAGCCCAGGGGTTCGAGACCCGCCTGGGCAACTTGGCGAGACGTCATCTCTACAATAAATAAAAAATTAGCCGGGCGTGGTAGTGTGCGCCTGTAGTTCCAGCTACTTGGAAGGCTGAGGTGGAAGGATCGCTGGAGCCCAGCAGGTCGAGGCTGCGGTGGCCAGGAACAGCCTGGGTGACACCCACAGTCTGGGTGACAGTGAGACTCCAACTCAAAAATAAAAAGAAAAATGTAAATTTGTCTTCTATCAACAATGTCAAAATACCTATTTATCCTATCCTTACTAGACATTTAAAATGTAACTGCAAGGCATATGATTTTTTCAAAAAAAATCTTACTGATTTACCATCTCTTAATTTTACTGTAAAAACACATTTTATTCGAAAAATAAATAATAGATAATGTAAAGTAGCTTATAGTTCTCAATTATGTAAATTTTCAAATTATATTGTATAGCATCAAAATCATGAAGAGATAATAAAGAAATAAAAGTCATATTAGGATTTAGTGCAATTTAAACCTGAATATATTTTATCAAAAGGAAAATTTAAGGGCAATGGTCATCATTTCAGTATTTTGCAAAGCAAAATAACCTCTGTTATGGTGTTGTGACTCTACATGTGGCTAGAAAATAATTGTTAACTGAAATAATTCATTTTTAGATTCATGAGATCATAACTGCATTTAGAAAAACGCATAGAAGGAGAAAACAGTGTATCATCTGAGTCTAACTACTCTACTGAATGACAATAAAAGATACTTCTGGGACTTTTATAAATGCAGGTGAGAATCTCTGGTCTTTTAACAATTGGTAGCACTGGTATCATGACCTGTTGAAGTTTAGAAGATGGAAAGAAAGGTATTGACTAGTTCATTCCATCCTTGGTTTTTTTTAAATTTATTTTTCATTTTGTTCATTTACTTGTTTGTTTCCATCTTGCTTCAACAACCAGGTCTATGATTATCAACTTTATTTTTGAAAATTCCTCTTAACATACTTCAGAAATATTAAATTAGATAATTAGGATTCCAAGTGCATAGAATAACGATTAAAATTTTACAATTATAATTTAAATTCAATATCAGCCTCTGACCTCATATGTAACTTTTTTCCAATTCATTTAATCCTCAGACTCTCTGCCTTCTCATTTGCAAAAATTGGAGTGTGGAGGTAAAAATGGATAACAAACATAAAATAATTAGTACACTTCTTACTACATATTTACCATTGCTGACCCATTTTATAGACGAGGACATGAAGGCCCAGTGATATAAAGTCAAATTCACTGAGAGTTGGACAAGTAGCCTAATTAAAGTTGGCTGGAAAATCCTATTATACACTGGAAGAAAAATAATAAAAACAATATGTGAGAGCAATGTGAGAAATAATTTTTAAATTGGGTTTTATTCCTAAAACAATTCTGTCTGTTCCTATGTTTGTTTTTTCTTGGTATTTATTTAGTTGCATAGTCAGGAACTTAAATTAGGTCTATCTTACTTTTTGTTTTATGCATTTTGTCATCATTTTATCTAACATATGACCTGGAACATGAACATAAAATTTTAAAAGAGCAGAAGAAAAATTTCTTTCATAAGACAATTATCATTTGTCTTCAGGAATTTTGAATAAAATAAGTTGTAAAAGGGGAAAAATGCTGTCAGTTTTCAAGGAATAAAGCAGAATAATAAGACATGATAGAAACTTATACAAAGCTGAATAAATATAATTGAAATTATCTGTATGGCAGTAATGCACAATGGCATGCTTTCAGTGAAATAGGGGTACTACAGATTAGAGATGACTTACAAAAAGCACCAAGCACAGTGCATGATAAATGGCATGCAGGAAATAGCAATATCATTAGTCCTGAATATTACAGTAGCAGTAGAAAATTATATAATAACAACCTCAGCAGTACAATCTGTAACTTAATCATTTCACTAATTTTGTAAATATTTGAAAGCAAATGTTATGTTATACAATTATGCACGTCTGTGCATATTAAATATTTATTTTTTGGTTTTGTTTATTTGCCATTAAAATTCATTCTTTCTTCTGTTTGGGCAGTGGTTAGGTAGGTCTGATCCCACCCCTATCTGTAAAGTTGCCTTATGAGTCAGTCTAGGACAATCAGAGCATAACGTTCTTTATCCAGTTACTGATCTTAAGACAAAGACATGGCCCAATCAGAGCTAATTCTTGTCTATATTTGCAAAGGTTATTCAAGAGGGAGACATTCTTTCTTAAAGTCTTTAACCTGCAAATGTAGACACAGTCCTGCAGGTAGCTACCGCATATCCATGGGGAACCTGGGAATGCAGCCATTGTGGGAACTCCTGAACCAACATGTAAGAATTAATTCCTTCTCTTTGTATCTGTTTAAACTGATCTTTATCAGCTTTCCTAAATTTTATAATTTAAAAATTATATTGTTCTTTTCCATGTCTAGTTTAGATTTTGACAATTATTTTTGTCTAGTTTCTTCTTTGAATTACTCGAGAATGTACAGATGAGATCAAATATTTTTTTGGCACTTTCTCCTAGTCTACTTTAGATTGTTGCATACCTCACTATTATCCTCAGCACGTCTCATAAAACACACACACACACACACACACACACAGAGAGAGGGAAACTTGGATTTAAAAACTCCATCAGTATAGGGAATTAGGGAATTCATGAGAGGGCTTCAAAAAGTTTATGGAAAATGAAGTTAAAAGAGAAAAACAAAAAAATATAAACTTTATTTTTCAACATAAGCTCCATAAATGTTAAGACACATTTGTAAATGATGATACAGCTATTTAGTCCATCTCTAAGGAACTGTGGGTTCTGGAAATTTAAGCATGTCAATGCAGCTTTGACTTTTTTTATATTATTAACTAACAAAAATAAGTGTCCTTTGCAGTTTTGTTTGTTTGTTTGTTTAAGATTAGAAAACAGAAGGAAAGCAGAAGAACCTGATTAGAATTGTAGGGTGAATGTCTATTGATTTCCCTTTGAAACTCTTGCAAAATTGCCCTTTTCCCTTGTTTCATGAGTAGAAGCCTTGTTGTGAAAAAAGGACTCTGGCAATACTTTTCTGGGTGTTTTTTCTGCCAAAGCTTTGGCTAGTTTTCTCAAAATACATTCATGATAAGCAGGTGTTATTGCTCTTTGGCCTTCCAGAAGTCGATAGGCAAAATGTTACCCATACTTTGGACCAGTCCACTTTTGCTCTGACTAGACCACTTCCACCTCTTGACAGCCTTTGGTTTGATTGTGTTTTGTCTTCAGTATCATACTGAAGCCCTATTCCCTCTCTTGTTACTCTTTGAAGTGATGCTTCAAGATCTTGATCTTGTTTGTTTGTCTGCAGCTGAACTGGATGCAGTGGTTTTTGCACCCATATAGTGGAATGTTTGCACGACTTAAATTTTTTAATCAAAATTGAGTAAGCTTGGGGTGCAAAATTGAGTAAGCTTTTGGGAGGCTGAGATGAGTGAATTGCCTGAGCCCGCGGGTTCAAGATCCGCCTGGGCAACTTGGCGAGACCTCATCTCTACAATAAATCAAAAACTAGCCGGGCGTGGTATCGCGTGCCTGTAGTTCCAGCTACTTGGAAGGTTGAGGTGGAAGGATCGCTGGAGCCCAGCAGGTCGAGGTTGCGGTGGCTGGGAGTGGCCACTGCACCCCAAGCTTACTCAATTTTGATTAAAATTGCACCCCAATTGAGATGTATATGGTGTTGCCTATTGTTTCTTCTGTTAATCATCAGTCCTCTTCAATTAGGATATAACCAAGGTTAATTTCTTTAAAAATGGATGTAGAGGTATCCATTTGCAAATGGCTGATTTCTTTGGAGCACTGTCCTGGCAAAACTTTTTGTAGAGCATTAATTATATAATTATTCCTTCAGTCATGCTTTACTATAAATGTGACATTTGTTTTTATTAAAATTTAGTAGAATTTTGGTGCTCTTATTGGGGCTTTTTTCCAAAGAATGTCTTATCCTTCTTAGTGTCTCAAACTAAATCTTGTTCAAACATAACAAGATAGTATAAGATTACTACAAAATATTTTTGAAATGCAGTTTTAATATTATACATATTCCATGAGCTTTTTGAAGTCCCTTCATATTTGTACACTTTTTATTTCTTACAGGATATACACACATTACTTCCACTTACAGAAAGGATACCTAGAAAACACTTGTTTACACATATCTCTCATTTAAGACAAAAAAATGGTCAATGAATTTGATTCCTTTGTGACCTTTGATATGCTCAAAATTTTACAAACTTTTATGAGATAATGTATTTGAATATTAACATTGACAATTTAAAGAAATGAGCAAATGTCTTTAAATATCATGCAAAATGTAACATCTATAGCAACAGACAGGAAACCCCTGGGGCAAATGCATATATACAGGCACCAAATATAACAACAAAATATTATTTGAAATGTGTATGAGAGAAGGGAAAAATGTAGAGACTGAAATTCCCTTTGGAATAATACTACAAAAGTAAATACAAAAGCAACAATATTACTTTCATAACTATATTTAATACTTTGAAGTACTAAGTAATTTTTAGACTGAGACTTTTCAAATAAATGAACCTGTAAAATGAAGAGGTTTATCAACTTGTTCATCAGTAATATATGTGCTGGAATTCTGTGAAAAATTGATTAAGAATAAAAATATTGCCAATGTTCAAAATATTTAGGCTTAAATGTACTATGTCTATGAGATATTTTTGAAGACACTATAAAAAATATATTTTACTATATGTTACTTTTATTTTCTCACTTCTCTTTTGACCTTCTAAAAGGAAAAAATAAGCATTGAGTAGTAGTCAATTATAGCTATTCTTTAACATTAAAGGTGTTAGCCAGGCTCGGTGGCTCAACCTGTAATCCCACGCCTTTGGGAGGCTGAGATGAGTGAATTGCCTGAGCCCGCGGGTTCAAGATCCGCCTGGGCAACTTGGCGAGACCTCATCTCTACAATAAATCAAAAACTAGCCGGGCGTGGTAGCGCGTGCCTGTAGTTCCAGCTACTTGGAAGGCTGAGGTGGAAGGATCGCTGGAGCCCAGCAGGTCGAGGTTGCGGTGGCTGGGAGCGGCCACTGCACCCCAGTCTGGGCGACAGAGTGAGACTCCAACTCAAAAAAAAAATTAAAGATGTTTTTGATGATTTCTGTGCACATCATTGATATTGTTGGAACTACTCAATTTTAGAGGTTGCATTTGATGATAATCGTAAAAATTCAGCGTGAGGTTTTTTTTTTCTTTCTTTTTATTATAAAGATGTGGGGTACAATTCAGGATTAGGTATACAAACGTTGGTTATGCGGGTAACCTTGTTGATGAAGTATGTCCCTCCCTCCCCTAGTATTTTCCCTCAACTGCCAATCCCACTCCCCTTCCCTGACAGTTTCCCATTATTGCCAGTCCCTTTCTTATAGTATTATAATTGTTCAAGGTCCTCTTATGAGTGAGAAAATATGGTACTCTGTTCTTTGTTTCTGTAATAGATCACTGAGTATGATCGACTTCATATCCATCCAAGTTGCTGCAAAGTCCATGTGTTTGTCCTCTATGGCTGCATAATATTCCATTGTGTATATTACCACATTTGTTTTTTATCCAGTTCAGCTTCAATGGGCAACATGGTTAATTCCATGATTTTGCTAAATTTCTGAAAAACTAGAAAGTGACTTTCCATATGACTCAGCAATTCCCCTATTGGGAATATACCCGGAGGAACTCAAATCATTCTACAAAAACGCATGAGTTTTAAATGACACTCTGTTGTTTTTTTTTTCATGAACAATCCTAAAAACAAACCAGTTGAAATTTAAAAAGCTATTTTTACTCTATCAAATTTCTGTTAAACATGTGCTTTAGCATAAATTACTAATAAAATACATTGTTAACATTAACTTTTTCTAAGTTTAATTCCTTCAGAAATGATATTTTCTTGATACATGCATTTAGCACTGTGTGTCTACCACCCCTTTTCACTTAATTTTGAACACTGTTTATTTTATATTATGTAATAATATTAATTCCTTAATCATGTTCATGTTCTGCAATTGGAAAACTTTAAAATGCAATTTCTCAATGCTTCTAATCAGGTTTAAAACTATGAGTGATACTTATTCCTTAATGTGAATCTGAGAAGACATAACCGTAGTTAAGTGTAATTAGATTTGACTACCATGGAGAATGTGTTAAAACAAACAAATAACATATAGGAGTATATTTATCATTACAGATAAGATGGGTATTCTGCACACACATTTTCATAATACGTCATCTATTCTTGCACATTGGCCATAGTACTAATGCGGATAAATAATTTCTCATCAGTATTCTTGCACTGATATGAAGACAATGCTGATATTGAAGGTTGTATTTTACGCCATTTGAAAATATTTTAGAAGGCTTTTTTTTCTGTAATGCCTTAAATGGAGTAAATTATTATTGACTTCTGAAAATATTACAAATATTATTTTTGCACGATACAAATAAGTTAATATTTGCATAATAATTTGTGTTCCTTTTATAAAGTGCAAATTTTGAGTTACGTTTTGTACTTACTCTTAATGCCTCAGCTGTTTGTCTCTTAAGTTTCTCATTGAAAGCCAGCCCAAGAGAAGGGTACTGTATGGATTTAGGCATTAATGCTAATTTTATTAAGGATAATAATAATACACATAATAATATTACATATGTACCCTGTACCAACCTTGGTACTGAATAGTTTTAAGAACTATCTCCTTGGTCTACACAGCACCACAAAGGATATGATAATATTACTTCCTAAATTTTATACTGAAGCAACTGCATTAGTCATAATTATTCTTTAAGCTTTAGAGAGTCCTATTTTTTTAAAGTGTAAACTATTATAATATTTTCATAAAATTTATCCGTCTAGAAAAGGAACAAAGCAAGGAAAATTATATTAGCAGTGTAATTAATACTTACTAATATTTAACTCTTTGCAATTTTTAAACAAAGAATATTGGGGACCAAATGGAATTTAAAACATGATGCCTTCAATCCAATGTAAATGAAGAAGTGGGTGTATGAAATTTTGACTTAGAACATTTTAATTCCTGGTTTATTCGGAAAATTTTAAGCCTATTATACCAATAATAATGGACTTTTATACCAAAAGGTATTTTCTGATATTAACCCAATTAAGCAAAGGTAGTCCTTTGATCAACGTTATAAATAGGGAAGCTTAAGCATTACTGTCAACAAGAAGTTATTTTCTGATATATTTAACAATGAAGATTTGCTTAATTAATTGAATTTTTGTTTATTGCCAATTTTCTGATTGTGCTTTCTGTGGTTTTATGTCTTTTCAGTCCTTTGCATTATAAATTCCAAAAATGAAGTTGATAAGACAGTTTATTAGGAATCAAATCTCAAAAAAACTAAATTTTCAGTTATGTTTTGTTAATGAAAAATTGATTCTTGTGTCCATTTTAGGCAATGATAATTTTGCAGAGTACATTTAGAACCAGTAAGTTTTAGTCTGTGTTGATTATTTCTGTAACCGATTTAAGGTGTCAATTGATGCAATTTTAAGATAGTATTAAGATTAATTTTCTGATTTATGTCAACTATTACTGCCTGCTAACTGGAGTGTTTTATTTTAGGTCAATGTTCTTAAGTAGTGATATAGCCTATAAATGTAATAAAAGATTTATGATTTGTATTTTGTTTCCTGTACAATTTACAACAAATTTAAACAAATCACCATATGTATTGCAGCATTGAACTCTGACTGAAGAAAAGAAAATGCTATAACTTAGTTTCTCTGTATATTTCTGACCACTAAGAATTCTGTACTTGAAACTTTCATGATATTTTCAAAGCAAAAAGCAAATGAATGTTAAGATCAAAATGCTTTCATGATAAGCAAGTTCTTATGACCAAATCATTGCAGGTAGTAGAAAGGCAAATTTAAAACTTGGCTTTACTACAAAAATGTATGCCAAAAATGCTTAAAGTGATTTACCTCAGTCTGAGTGCTGCAAGTATAGGTAACTTTATCATTTTTTAAATACTCTGTCTTTCTATATTTTTTATAATGAACATGTATTACTTTTGAAATAAGGAGAAGAAATGAAGCAGGAAAGTAAGTAAACAAACAGAGACAAATGATATATGGACTTAGAAACACCTTCTGGGTGATTTGTAAATGGTAGTCAGTATATCACATTTGCAGATACACATTCAGGTTTTGAATAAATCAGTAGCTAAAGTACGTAAATTCTTCAGAAGTGGACCTTTCTGGTGGCAGAGAGCTCATTTAAGGAGGCTGTCATAAGATTTTAAGTGAGGAGTGATGAATGCCTGAATTAAGCAGGATATGGGGATGGTGAAAAGTAAGCAGACCAACCAACAACTCTGTCAGGAGAAAGAAGACTTCAACCAACAGAAATAAAAGACAAGATATGTTCAGAAGGAAGGTGTTTCAGCCTGAGACTCACCGTCAGCTCTCAATGGAAATAAATAAACGAATGACACTAAAGCAAAAATAAAGAGAAATAAATGTCCATGTATTAAGAATGATGAAGAAAAAAAAATAGTGCTTCAAAATATTGCCACTGCATTAGTTGAAATTCTATAGAGATATGTTTCGGATCCACTATCTGGGGTGACCTGGAAGTCAGAGTTGAGAATCCCAGCCTTGTGAGAGATGAACAACAGAAAAAGACTGGGGGTGACTCAAGGTTCAGATTTTTACTTCTGTGTAATATACATTGTAATTGGATGGATTTCCCTGGAAATCATAATTTCATGACTTCTTTCTCCATCCTTTTCTAATTCCATCATCTCATGCATGAGTACATCAGAGGGAATTGGGTATCCTTTGCACTACTCTTTCTTCCATCCTTTTAGAAGCCACCATGACCACATGAAACCACAGGTTCACTGTGCCATCTTTTCAAGTGTCTACAGGGAAAGCCTACAGTTTCACAGTTCTGACTTTGACATAGTAGGTAAGTCAAAGCAAATCTTAGAAGAGTAAGAAAACATATTTTTATTCCAGATCTAAAGGCATATCTTACCAATTGCAGTTGACCCTTGAATAACATGGGTTTGACTTGAGCAGTCCACTTATATCAGATTACTTCTGAATAAATAGATTGAAAATTGTTTTAGATATTTAAGAAAACTTGTGAATGAATCAAGTAGCTTAGAAAATAAAAAATAAGAAAAGTTAAGTAGTCACAAATGTATAAATATACGTAGACACTAGTCTATTTTATCACTTATGACCATAAAATAATACAAATATATTATAAAAGTTAAAATTTACCAAAATGTCCCACACAAATACTTACAGACAAGACATGGCATCATTCATAGACAAGAGAAATGTAAACAAATGTAACAATGCAGTATTAGATCAAAACTGCCTAAAATTAATTTTCATCCATATTGTACTAGTGTAACAATTTTGTACACACCTTTTGTTGCTATTGCAGTGAGCATAAGTGTTGCATGTATTCACTTAAAGCACTGTGGGATACTAATCATCTCCATGAGAACAGTGCGTCTCTCCAGCAAATTACATATTGCAGTAAAGAGTAAGTGCGTGGTGTGATTTTCCATCGTTCTTAATGTAAAACCGTAAAACTTGACCAACATCATAGGAGCTATACAAAGTGCCACTTGTGGTGCTGGAAGTACTCCTAAGGAGCAGAGAAAGGTTATGACATTACACAAACAAGGTGAATTGTTTGATATGTACTGTAGATTGAGGTCTGCAGCTGGAGTTGTGTCATTTCAGACAGATGATTCATTTTGTAAACAGCATAAATTTCTGGAATTGATAAATACATACAGTATTGTTTTATCTTCCTATGGTTTTCTTAATAGTATTTTGTTTTCTCTAGTTTACTTTATTGGAAGAATAAAGTATATAGCACTGTTTATTGAATATATGTTATCATTAAGCAATCTGAACATCGATAGGCTCTCAGTAGTTAAGTTCTTTGGGAGTAAGAAATATACATAACTTTCAAATGTGTGGGACATTGACACCCTTATCCCCTACATTGTTCAGGGATCAACTACAGTCAATACTCATCTATGCTCATCATAAAGCATGTATTTCAATGCCCACATTTCAGAGTTTAGGTAAGAAAGGGTTCATTTTTGGTTTTGTTTGGAGTTTTGTTTTTATGACTTCTCAAATCCCCAAACCACTAGTTAGAATGCTGCCACAGCTATTCTTTGATGTCCTAAGCTGAAGCTTACTGTAACTTATACCAAGAAGGAAGAGAGAAGCCTTTGGTGTTTAAAAAGTTTATTAAAGAAAAGAAAAGGAGGGGGCTGGGGACCGGCTCTATAGAGAGAAGCCAGCGGCCTTTGTTCTCTTGCAGGCCATTTATATACCCTAGTTCAGGTTAATTGGGTGCTGAGAAACAGTTTTAGGGAGTTTAGGCTTGGACTCCAAGAAGCAGTTCTGGAAGTTTGAGTTGTTGGTTGCCTGGCCTTCAAATGCATATGTCAGTACTGTTGAGGCTGGTCCTATGGCTTTGAAGTGCAGATGTCCATATTAAACCA
Organism: Carlito syrichta; assembly: GCF_000164805.1. NCBI lineage: Eukaryota > Metazoa > Chordata > Mammalia > Primates > Tarsiidae > Carlito > Carlito syrichta. The sequence continues at coordinate 444,256 of NW_007248630.1, read as the reverse complement.
GTCACTAACAGGGATGTTGTTAGTCACTTGTCTCTGAAATGCAGCCTTAGGAAAGCAAACACTAACAGTCAGTACCAGGACATTATTAGTCACATAGCTTTGGGATACCTTTATTGGGGAAAGCAGATATTGTCAGTAAAGAATTTAGTAACAGGATGCTGTTAGAGCACAGGATTAGCTTTTGGGCTTTTGCAACTCTGTGCTCCATTTGCGAGGTTTATATGATGAGTTGTTTTAACTACAACCTCCTCTCCTATCCCCTACAAACCCTATCACTTACCTAGGTTCAGTATATCCAGAGAATAAAAGTGCTATCTTCCATTTAGTTGGAGATCTGACTTCCAGCAGTACCTGCATATGTGTACATGAATGTGGGGAAGTGAGGATGTGGGTAATCAGGTCTGTGGGACCTAGGCCAGGCTTGGTGGCTCAGCCTGTAATCCCAGCACTTTGGGAGGCCAAAGCAAGTGAATTGCCTGAGCCCGCGGGTTTGAGACCCACCTGGGCAACTTGGCGAGACTTCATCTCTACAATAGATCAAAAATTAGCTGGGCATGGTCCACACATCTGTAGTTCCAGCTCCTTGGAAGGCTGAGATGGAAGGATTACCAGAGCCCAGCAGGTCGAGGCTGAGGTGGCCGGGAGCGTGCCACTGCACTCCAGTCTGGGCGACAGAGTGAGACTCCAACTCAAAAAAAGATCTGTGGGACTTAATGCTTTTTTTTTTTTTGAGTTATAGTCTCACTTTGTCACCCAGGCTGGAGAGCAGTGGCACATTCACAGCCATCGCAACCTTGACCTGCTGGGCTCAGGCGATCCTTCCAACTCAGCCTTCCAAATAGCTGGAACTACAGGCATGTGCTACCATGCCCGGATTATTTTGTTTTATTTTTTTTATTGTAAAGTCGAGGTCTCACTAAGTTGCCCAGACTGGTCTCGAACCCCTGAGCTCAGGGAGTCCTCTCACCTGGGTTTCCCAAAGTGCTGGGATTATAGATTTGAGCCAACTCACTCTGCCCTAACGCTTCTTAAAGAGTTTTTCAGGCAGTTCTATTTTTCATGCTCATTCCTCATGTCCTACTGTCATACATATCAGTTATCTCCAATTAATGGAACTTTTGTTTCCCTGTGCACACTGGATTGCCTTGTTTTGTTTTGTTTTCTTCTCCCCTTGAGTTAGAGTCTCAATCTGCTACCCAGGTTGGAGTGCAGCAGTACCATCACAGCTCTCTGCAGCCTCTACTTCCTGAGCTTAGGCAATCCTTCAGTCTCAGCCTCCTGAGTAGCTGGCACTACTAATAATATAATTAAAATAATTAACCACACCTGACTAGTTATTATTATTTTTTGTAGACACAAAGTGTCGCCATGTTGTCCAGGTTGGTCTTGAAACCCTGGAGTGAAGCAATCCTCTCACCTCAGCCTACCAAAAATGCTAGGATTATGGGAGTGAGCCACTGTGCTTAGTGCTGGATTGCTTCTTATCGAACAAATCACAGCATACAAGCTCAGCTTTCTCTGCTCAGTTATGTTAGTCACCACTCAGTCATCTGTTTTCTATCTTCCAAAATGCTGTTGACCTCTATAGTCAAGAGTTGTCTTCTCTCTCATTTACTTGTCATTGTGGATATGTGCCTGTATTATTAATTTACTGACATTTAAAAAAAAACTATTTTAAGGATGTGGGGTACAATTCAGGATTAGGTATACAAATGATCATTGCACAGGTGAAGTTTGGGCCTCACTTTAGTTTGAGTTCTGGTACCTTTATTGTTGAAGGGTCCCCTCCTCCCCGCCGGTAGTTTCCTACTACTGTTAATCCCTTTTTGTAGTATTATGATCATTGTTCAGAGTTTGCTTATGAGTGAGAACATGTGGTACTCAGTTCTTTGTTTCTGTGACAGATCACTGAGTATTATAGACTCTAAAATTCACCCAAATTGCTCGAAGTCCATAATTTTCTTCTTCTTTATGACTGCATAATATTCCATTGTGCATATATACCACATTTTAAAAATCCAGTCCTCTTTCAATGGGCAGCATGGATTTAGTAACATTTTAATGAGTGTGTAGGGAGGGACCCGTGTTGATAACAGAGTGTTGAATCTACCATATTTTCCTGGACGTTTGAAAGTGTCACCAAGTGGTTAGCTAACTAGAAATTATTCTACACATGATCATTAATTACCAATAAATATAGCAATCAATCGAGACATTTTGTATATGTAGAATTGGTGAACATATGTATTACCATTTCTTATATATTACTCTATATTCTTAGAAGAGTACTACAATCAAAAAAGTGATATTTTGCTAACTACAATGGCTCATGTCTATAATCCCAGCACTTTTGGAGATCAAGGAGGGAGGATTTCTTGAACCTAGGATTGGAGATCAGGCAAGGAAACATAGCAAGACCTGTCTCTATAAAAACAAACACAAATTTTTTTTTTTTAAAATTAGCAGGACATGGTGCAGGCTCATAGTATCAGTTACTTCAGAGCCTGAGGCTAGTGGATTGCTTGAGTCCAGGCGTTCAAGATTGCAGTGAGCCATGATTGTGCCTCTGAACTTCAGCCTGGGCGACAGAGTGAGACTCCAACTCAAAAAAAGGAAAAGAAATAAAATAATAAAATAAATAGTAACAATAAAATAAAAAGGTATCTAAAGGCAAACAAGAGGAGTTTTGTGGAAAGAATGCTGACCCTGGAATAAGAAAACTGAATTTTATCCTGGTTTTATTCACTGACTACTATTAGCTGTAAAATGTTAAACCATAATTGTGCTGTAAATTTTAAAGTAAAGGGAGGGAGGTAGTTAAACTAGATTGGTTTAAGGTTTATAGTTTTACATTTTTGAGTTTTCCTCCCTTTTTGACATTTTAGTATATGTGCCCAAATAAACCTTTTGGATGCAAAGTACATACTTATCAATCCAAATCTAAATAATATAAACTACCATTTATTTAACTACAGCTTTGTACAGGTTTACTATGCTTTTTTCCAAGGATTAATTTATTATTTCTCATACTAATTTATGTGGGTAAGAATTTTTAAAATCTTCCTTTAGAAGATAAGGAAATTGAGATGCAGAAAGGCACAGTAATTTTCTTTAGACCACTCAGCTTGGCAAGTTGGTAAACAGAAATGCAAAGTATAAAATCTATATTCTTAACTGTGCTGTACAGTTGTGATTGATGATATGCTGTAATTATTTTACAAAGTAAGTTAAATCTATTTATTTTATATGAAGGTTGTCCATGGCATATTCTCTATAGGACAACTCTTACTATTTTATTCATTTTAACAACAGGCTAGGTTCAGGAAATAGGATGATCCCAGCTGTTGAGTATATCATGAAATTAGAATATAATCTTTTTTCTAAACTGTATGCTCTTTGGAGCGACCACTGCACTCCAGTCTGGGCGACTGAGTGAGACTCCAACTCAAAAAAAAAACAAAACTGTATGCTCTTCTAAGACATTAGATACATTTTTAATAATAAGGTTTTTCAAAAGTTATACATGTTATAATTAAACCTCAAACTCAAAAATTATATGCATCACCTATAATTTCACCCCCACCCCAAATTGTAATATTTGTGGGGAAAAATCACTTTAAAGAAAATAACTTCCTGGCAGTTAAAAAAAAAAAAAAACTTCATCTGAGTTTGTATTTAAGAATTTTTTAAAAAAAATATGTTCAACAAATATTTATTCTTATTTCTTGCTAATTTCATTGCTCATTTTTAGTGATGGATGTCAACGGTGTAAAACTCAGCTTCCTTAAAGAGTTTACACTAGGAAAACCTTTTTCTCTGAAGTGATATTTTATTAATTCATTCTATTCGCTCTCTTTCTCTGTCTCTCACCCCCCCATAATAGCAACTTTCAATTTTTTCCTATTAATTCTCAGATCATTCAGTCTGACAACTCAATTTACCTTTAAGAAAAATGTTGAAATTACATGATTTTGTCTATTGATTTCTGAAAAATGCTTCAGAAATGATTTATTATGTAATGATAAAACTTTTTTAAATATTGAAATCAATAAAGGAATTGAGGAAACTAGAATAAGAAAAAGATGTATAGAAATTTGATGAGAATATGAATAATGAGCAAAATCAACATTTAAACTCATAATAAAGAAGGAATTCTCCAGATGCTTGAGTCTAGACTATTTACTATTTAACCTGGCTAAAATAGAAAGTAATTAAGCAAAACATGAAATCTACAAAAAATAATGAAGGCAAAATTCTAGGAAAATACATTGATGTTAAATATTATTAAAGAACTAACATTTCATGTTAGTGTTTAAGAAATGTGAATTAATATTCATCTCTGATAAAACTTCAATAATATGTATATAACTATGTAAAATGAATCTGTTAGTATGAAATATGCTTGAAGCCTATGCTGAAAATGTCTTATTCTTTGAGAAGTGAGAAAATAAATATAAGTAGTACCAGGGCCAGAAGATAAGTAAATGAATTAGGCCCAGTATTAAAACAAACAAAGACCTACAAAGTTTATATGCCTGTCCTTTGATTTATTTAAAACAATTTTTTAGAAACAACACAAAAATTATGATTTTCACAAGCATTATTATACAATATATTAAGCCACTCAAATAGAATAACATGAACACATGGTGTAAAACACAGTTTACAAAATTTTTTTTCTTTTTTTTTTTTTTTTTTTGAGTTCGAGTCTCACTCTGTCACCCAGACTGGAGTGCAGTGGCTGCTCCCAGCCACCGCAGCCTCGCCTGCTGGGCTCCGGTGATTCTTCCGCCTCAGCCTTCCGAGTAGCCGGAATTACAGGCTTGCGCTACCACGCCCGGCTGATTTTTTTGATTTATTGTAGAGATGAGGTTTAACATTATTTTATTTGCTCCAAATATTGGTCAAAGAAACAAAGGAAAAATAAATGTTGAAAAAATTGAATCTCCTGTTGCTCCTTCTCAGCTTAAACTGGGCATTGTTTTAAGCACTTCATGTATATTACATATATTACCGAATCTAATGTCAATAACATCATCATGTTATAGTCTTAATTATCTTCAGTTTACAAATAAAGAAATTAAAGCCAGAGCTCATATTAATTAGATGAGCAGGATTTGAACTAGGTTCACCTCATGTAATTTCCTTTTGTCAGTAATCATATTAGTCTGCTGTCTGTCATCCAATGTTGAAAATCTGGATTCTTGTGTTTTCCCAATTTTCTAGTCATTTACACAGAGAAGGTAAGTATGATCTCAATTGCTACATCAGGGCCAAAAGCTTGAAGCCTCTTCATTGCTCCTTTTCAAAATTGCTCAAAAATGGGTATTTAAAAATAAACAATTAGTTGTTAGTTGAAATTATTTTATATAACACAACTAATTTTAATTAAACTATATCAGATGTAAGAGATTTATTTTTTGTTACTTATGTTGCATACTTTCCTTCTGGGTTATGGATGAATTTAATAATTTAATTAATAGTTATTTTATTTTTTAACTTTTAATTATTTTATTTTAAAGATGTAGTATACAATTCGGGGTTAGGTATACAAATATTCATTATGCAAGTAGTCTTGTTGATGAGGTGTGACTCCTCCTTCCCCAGGTAGATTCCCACTACTGCCAATCCCACTACCTGCCCCCCCCCCCCACAGTTTCTCACTACTGTCGATCCTTTTCTTTCTTTCTTTCTTTTTTTTTTTTTTTTGAGTTGGAGTCTCACTCAGTGACCCAGACTGGAGGGCAGTGGCACGCTCCTGGCCACCGCAGCCTTGACCTGCTGGGCTCCAACGATCCTTCCGCCTCAGCCTTCTAGCTGGAACTACAGGCGTGGGCTACCATGCCTCGCTAATTTTTTGATTTATTGTAAGGATGAGGTCTCGCCAAGTTGCCCAGGGGGGTCTCGAACCTGCAGGCTCAGGCAATCCACTCACCTCAGCCTCCCAAAGCGCAGAATTACAGGCTGAGCCACCGAGCCCAGCTAATCCTTTTCTTATAGTATTACGATAGTTGTCAAGGTCCACTTATGAGTGAGAACATGTGATACTTAGTTCTTTGTTTCTGTGAAAGATCTCTCAGTATTACAGACTCTAAGTCCATCCAGGTTGCTGCGAAGTTCTGGAGAGGATGTGGCGGAAAGGACACTTCTACACAGTTGGTGGGAGTGCTAACTAATAAAACCTCTGTGGAAAACAATGTGGTTATTCCTAAAAGTTCTAAAAATCGATCTTCCATATGACCCCTCAATCTCTCTCCTAGGAATATACCCAGAATAACTCAAATCACTGTATAAAAAAGATACCTGCACACATATGTTTATCATTGCATTGTTCACAATAGCAAGAACATGGAAACAGCCGTGCTGCCCAACAAAAGAGGACTGGATAAAAAAATGTGGTACATATACACAATGGAATATTATGCAGTCATAAAGAAAAATAATTATTTTAGTAAATTTAGTTCGGTGGTAAACTTCTAGATTCTTTATATGTCTGAAAATATCTTTAATTCTTCTCTCATTTTAAAATAATAATAGTTCAAATGTACCCAAAATTCTAGATTATCAGTACTTTAAAGTTAATAGTTCCCTGTCTTCAAGTATTTATTTCTTCTGATAAAATATCTTCTTATCTGTTTTATCTCTGTTTTAAGATTTGAGATCATTTTGTTAGCCTCAATATTCAATACATTGACTATAATGAGTGTGTGTATATATACCTTGTTTTGGATATATTTTTACAATTTTTTGTTTAGTAGTCAGTGCACTTTTAACCTAGCCCTGAAGTCATAGACCTTATTGTTACCCTTTATCAGAATAAGACTATTCCTTTCATTTATTGTCCCTAAGTGTTTTACTTAGATTCCTAAGATTTGTAACTATAAACAGGTATTTAATTTTATTGAATGCAGTTTTCTTCTTTTGTTCCTATAACCTGTTAGTGTTATATATTCTCTATTTTATTATGTTAATGCAACGTTACATTCTTGGAATAAGCTCAATTGGCTAAAATAGTCTCTTTTATTTGGGCTCAGTATATATAAAAGCACATGTTCACAAATACATATGTGTATGCATATATATATAAATATAAGTGTATATAAATATGTATGTATATAGTTAAGCCCAGAAGACATTATTATTATTTTATACAGTTAGCATTTGTTTATGCTTAGCAATGCTTTACTTTTTCCCCTCATCATTCCTTCTTGCACATCATATCTTATGATTTTTTCTACCAATAAAGCACAACCTTTAAAATATATTTTAGTGATGTCCTATTGGTAGTAAATTCTCTCAATTTTTGTTTTTCTGTTTTATTTATTTCATACTTGTTGTGAAAGACATTCTTATTGGGTATACAAATGTAGATTATCAATTAATATCCTTCATTTGACAAGATAAAGTATTGGCTCTTTTTCCCTTATAAAAATGTATAAGATTAAATAAAGTATCTTAGTAGACTAGATACAGGTTTCAGCACAAGTTTGTGACCTCTAAATTTAAGTTACATTGTCTTACGTAATGATGCTATTTTCATCTTCCAAATTCAACATCAACATCTAGAGACATCTAGTTGAATGATATGCATTATATAATAACAAAATTGAATATCAAAAATCAAAATGAGCAATTGTTTTATGTCTGGCAATGATTTGACACGTAGAAAGACAAATCGAAGCAGTCTGAGGTTTGTTTACTTTTATCTCATATGTGTCAGCTAAAATGTTCCTGAAATGGCTGACAAAAAACTGGCAAGTCTATCATTACTATGAAAAATGCATTTTCAAAGTTGAACTGATGGCTTGGTCGCTACATGTAAAACTCTGTGAATTAGTCAATTAATTCTGACATATTTATCTTTCATTATGGAAATAAAACTCAAAAGCCTTTATTAGATAGCTATTATGCACTATGGCTTTGGAATAAAACTAACCTGATTCAAATTCTATATGCACCACCGCTGAAGAGTGAAACATTAAACAATGTAATCTCTGTATGGTTATTTTCTCACCTGAAAATTGAGGATACTATCAAATCTACAGAACTGTTGGGTGGATTGAGTGAGATGCTGGATGTGAAGTTCTCAGTACAAAGACAAGAACATAGAAACTGATGAAGTAATATTCTTTAGTCATTAATTTAATATTAATGTAACTAAATTTTATACCTTAAATTTGAGCTTTGGAAATGATGGAGAAAATCACCAATTGTTTGCTAAGTCAGAATATTTCTCTTTTCCTAAAAAAACTCTGAAATATGGGGAAAATTAACCATTTAATTTAAGACATCAAAGCCACTGTCTTTACTTAGATTTCACTTTTTAAGCAAATGAGATTACTTTGCTTGAGCAATTACTGTCAAAATTTTCAGGTTTATGTTCTGACATGTAAAAAGCTTAAAAGTCATCATTGCCTTCCTTTAAATGAGAAAAAAATCTGGAAAAAAAAAACTGAAAAGGAAGCTCTATTCTTATATTGATCAGAAAATTAGAGTCACAGGGAAAACCAATGACCTGAAAATTTGAAAAAGAAATGGATACAGAGAATCACAGCTTACCAGGAGCAGGAGCCCAAAGCCAGAACCAATACTAGTACGATTCCTTAAAATCCATTTGATGAGTTCTTGGAGGCTCAGTGTTGACTAAATTGAAAGTTAAAAACTATAGAGGGCATAGTCCCAGGTAACGCCCACACATTAATGAGTTTTATTTCCAGGAAACCTATCAAGTTCTCACTGTGAATATTTGAGAAAAATCTTATAATTTCTCCAAGAAAAGGAAAAAGGTAACCATTTTGAAATATGCATGCAGTAAAGCCATCATTTTGAAATGCACCCCAAACAACTGTTTCTATACTTAAAAATAAAGGTCAACTTTCAAAGAAAACTACTTTTCAAAAATATTCTTAACCTCAAAAAAATCAATTAGCTAAATTCTAGTTTTTCTGTTTCACATGAAGAGAAAGTGAGAAGGAAAGAGAGACTAAGAGTCTCTTAGGAATATCACATTGCAGGCACTCTGACCCAACAGCAATAAATAAGTAAGATTTAATTATAAGATTATAGAATGCTTCAATTTCCCATTGCCTTACCACCACATCAACAGAGCTCCAGGATTAGAACAGTAAATTACAATTTAGAGAGTTACAAGACAGATTTCATTTAAGAAGTTTCTAGGGAATTTCAAAGACAATAGTAAAGAAAAATACAAAGACACCAGAAGAAATTGAAACCTACTGGAAAAGCTCACAGTAAATATGGCCTTTTCAAATAAATGGCAAACTTCATTGTAAAGATCTATTGACTTCAGTACTTATTAAGCAAAATATCGTGTACAACATTCAAAAAAAGTCAGCTGAAAGACAAAAAATAAAACACAATTTGAATGGTCAAAGTATCAAAACTAGACTTAAAATTCTGTAAAAAATATATTGTAAAAATTTTGGAGTCATCAGAACATGAACTTAAAATAACTATAGCTAATATGCTAAGGTTTAATGTGGAAAAAGTGGACAACATGCAAGAACAAATGGGCAATGTAAGAACAGCAAGAGAAACACTAAAAAAGTTTAGAAAGAAAAGGCAAGGAAAAAAGTAACAAAACTAAAGAATTATTTTAATGGGCTTACCAGTAGATTCACATAGGCAAGGAAAGAATCAGTAGGCTTAAAGATATGTTGATAGAAACCTCTCAAGCTGAAATGCAAAAGGAAGAAAAAGGAAGTAAAATGAAATATAATATCTAAGAACTATGGAATAATTCCAAAACAGGTAACATATGTAATGGGCATAATAGTTGGAGAAGAAAAAGAGAAAGAAACAGAAACAGTCAAGCAACAATGATTGACATTTTCTCCAAATTGACTACAAAATCTAAACCACAGATTTAGGAAGCTCAGATACATACATACATACATACATACATAAGCAAACAAATAAATAAATAAAAGCAGGATAAATACCAAAAAAATTACACACATGGGCACATCATATTCAAACTATAGAAAATTAAAGACAAAGAATCTTGAAAGATTCCAAAAGAAATAACAAACCTCACCTATAAAGCAATAAGAATGAGAATTTTGTTAGAATTTTTCATACAACTTTCAAGTACTAGAGTGGAATGAAATATTCCAAATTCTAAAAGAAACAAACTACCAACCAAGGTTCCCATAGTCAGCAATTATTCTTCGAAGATGAGGGAGAAATAAGGACTTTCTCAGACAAGTGTCTCAGACTGAGAATTTATCAATAGTCTTGCTTTACAAAAATAAACAAAAAGAGAAAATTATTGAAAGAAAATAATTTATGTCATAAACCCAAGTTTATATTTTCAAAAGTATTAGAGAAAACATAAATGAAAGTAACATAAAACATTTGCTTTTTATTACCTTTAACTAATTGAATAGATTGCTGTTCAAAATAGTAATGGCAACAATACATGGAGTGATCATAGCTTATAAGTATGTAAAATAAATGACAGTGATGTTATGAGGAAAAGCAGAGAGGAATTGTGCATATTCTATTATACCTTACTTGCATTATCTGCTAAGTGATATAGCATTATTTGAAAATGAGCTTAAGTTGAGCTTTAAGTGTGTACTTCAAACCTAGGGTATTCACTGAAATTTCTAAAAGATAATATAGGAGAAAATCTAGGTGATATTGGCTTGGCTATTAATTTTTTAGATGAAACTTTTCTAGCTTTGCACAATATATAAAAGAAAAATGATACATTTCACCTCATTAAAGTTATTTTTTCTGGAAAAGATATTACCAGGAGAATGAAAGAAGCCACAGATTTAAAGACAATCTTTTCAAAACACACATATGACATAAAAATGGTATCCAAAATATACTAAGAACTCTTCAAAATCAATAATGAATAAAAACAAACAATGTAAAAGTATTTTTATACCGGTTTTGACAAGAACATATACTGGGTAAAGAAATCTTTTCAGTAAAGCATACTGGGAATATGGGAGAACTTGACTTCTAAATTTCACCCTATATAAAAATCAACTCAAGATAGATTCAAGACTTAAAGACCGGAAACTATAAAAATACTGGAAGAAAACAGAGAGAAAATGCTTCTGGACATTGATCTAGGGAAATAATTCGTGACTAAGACCTTATAATCACAGACAACAAAACTGAAAATAGACAAATGGCATTTAATTTTTTTTAAAAAGTTTCAAAATAGCAAAATAAATAATCAACAGAGTGAACAAACTGCAAATGGGAGAAAACTGTTGCAAGATACACATTTGCAAAGGTCTAATATCTAAATTATGCAATAACTCAAAAAAGCAGGGAAAGAATGTAAATAGACATTTTTCAAAAGATAATATACAAATAATCAATATGCATATGTTATTAGCATGCTATTAAAAAGTCAAAAAATAACAGATGTTAGTGAGGATATGGAGATAAGAGAATTCCTCTATTTGTTGTTAGGAATGTAAATTGATGCAAGCTCTATGGAATACAGTTTAGTTTCTCAAAGACCTACAAATAGAGCTACAATTGAATCTGGCATTGTCATTCCTGAGTATTTATTCAAAGGAAAAGAAATCATGAAATCAAAAATATACTTGCACTCATATATTTATTGAAGCACTATTCACACTAAAGGTGTGAAATCAACTTAAGTATCCATCAGCAAATGATTACATAAAATGTGGTGTATATATACACGATAAAATACTATTCAGGCATTAAAAAAGTAAAATGATGTATTTTGCAGAAACACGGATGGAAATGGTGACTGTGAAACAAGTGAGACAAAGAAAAACAAATATTGCATGTTCTTACTCATAAGTGGCAGGTAAATAATGTGCACATAAGGGACTAGGGTGAGGAATGACAGTCAATGGAGATTTGAAAAGGTAAGGAGGTGAAGGGAGGCAGATGAGAAATTACAAAATGAGTATAGTGTACTCTACTTGGATGATGAATACTCTAAAAGAGTTGATTTCAGGATTACTCAATCTAAGCATGTAACAAAATTGTACTTGTACTACATACATTTATACAAGTTACAAAAATAATTTTTATTTCATTTTTATTTATAAAAATGAAAGACAAATGGGTAAACACATTGTAGTTCAAACACAATGTAACATAATTCAGCAGTAAGGAAAATGAGTTATTAAGTCACAAAAGGACATAGAAAAACATTAAATCTACGTAGAAAAGCATTAATGAAAAAAAACTACCCTGAAAGAGATCAATACTGTATAATTTCAATGACATGAGGTGCTGGAAAAGGCAAAACCACAGAGGCAATAAGAAGATCAGTGATTGTTTGAAGAAAGATCAAGAGGAGGAGGGCCGAACAGGTGGAGCATTGAAAAATTTTAGGGCAATGAAATTATTTTGCATAATAATCTAATGGTGGATATATGACATTATTTATTTGTCAAAACTTACAGAGAAGTACAAAATAATAAGTGAATGTTAATGTAAAATATAGACTATAGGTAATAATGTATTAATACTAGTTAACTCAACAATTGTTACAAATATAGTATGCTCATGCAAGATGTGAATTATAGGGAAAACTGAGAAAAAGACTTATATGAGAACTCTGTACCATCTGCTCAATTTTTGGTAAACCAAAACGTGCTCCCAAATCATGCCCTTTAGTTAATATTTTCAGACAAAAATGTGAAGTTTTTAATATATATCAGCGTTTTAAATTGTATATAATGATAGAATTCTAATTAAACTAACCACTCGGTTATTCTTTAAATCATACTGTTTTAGTTCACTGCAGAAAATGTTCTTTTATCTGTTATCTTCTTGTATATTTGTTTACATGGCTGCTTCTCTTTTCATTTCCACAAATATTTATGATCTCTGTTTATACTTAATAAAGAATAAGTGTCTGTAATAGACAATGCCAGAGATTGAAGATATTCTTAGAGTTTCAATAATTTCAGAGAAGTCTTAAGCATATACATAGTATAAGACATATGAGTGAAATAGAGTCACACATTGAATATGTTGCAAGTTTGCTTCCAGACCACAGCAATAAAGTGAATATCTTAACAAAGTAAGAAACAAGTTTGTTTTGGTTTCCCTGTACATATACAAGTTATGTTTACACTGTACTGTAGTCTATTGAGTGCAATAGCATTGTATCTAAAAATCAATATACATATCTTAATTAAGAAATATTTCATTGCTAAAACGTGCTAATAATCATCTGAGCCTTCAGTGAATCATTATATTTTTGTTGATAGAGGGTCTTGCCACGATGTCGATGGCTGCTGATCAATCAGGTGGGGTTTGGGGAAGGTTGGGTTGGCTATTCCAATTCATTTAAGTAAATAACAATGAATGTTGCCGCATCTACTCTTTCACAAAAAAAATTCTCTGTAGCATGTGATGCTATTTTATCACATTTTACTGAGAGTAGAATTAATTTCAAACTTGGTGTCAATCCTCTAAAATCATGTCACTGCTCTATATCCTAAATTATTTGTTGTCATTTCAACAGTGTTCACAGTATCGTCACCAGGAGTATATTCCATCTCAAGAAATCTATGTCTTTGTTTATCTGTAAGAAGTCACTAAAGTTTTATTATAAAATTGCAACAATTTAGTCACATCTTCCACTTCTAATTCTTTTTTTTCTTTATTTTTCTTTATTAAAGATGTGGGGTACTATTCAGGATTAAGTATACAAATGTTCATTAAGCAAGTACCCTTGTTGATGAGGAGTGGCCCCCCCAGCAGTTTCCCACTACTGCCAATCCTGTTCTTATAGCATTATGATGATTATTCAACGTCTGCTTATGAGTGAATACTCTGTTCTTTGATTCTGTGATAGATCAATGAGTATGATCTGCTCTAAATCCACCAAGTTATTGTGAAGTCCATGTGTTTGTCCTTCTTTATGGCTGCACAATATTCCATTGTGTATATGTACCGCATTTTTTTTTAAAGATGTGGGGTACAACTCAAGGTTGAGTATGTAAATGTTCATTATGCAGGTACCCCTGTTGATGAGGTGTGCTCTTCCTCCCGTGGCAGAATCCCACCACTGCCAATCCCGCTCCCCCTCCTGACAATTTCCCACTACTGGCAATTATTTTCTTACTGTATTACGATAATTGTTCAAGGTCCACTTATGAGTGAGAACATGTGATACTCAGATCTTTGTTTCTCTGACAGATCACTCAATATTATAACTCTAAGTCTATCCAAGTTGCTATGAAGTTCATAATTTTGTCCTTCTTTATGGCTGCATAATAATCCATCGTGTGTATATACCACATTTTTTATCCAGTCCTCTTTTGATGGACAGCACAGTTGGTTCTCTTCCTTTGAGAAGTATCTATTCATGACTTTTTCTCACTTTTTAATGGGGCTGTTTGTTTTTTTCCTTTTGGCATTTTTTAGTTCCTTATAGATCTTGAATATTAGGCCTTAGTCAGATATATAGTTGGCAAATATTTTTTTCCAATTCTGTGGTCTGTATCCCCTCTCTCGATGGTTTCTTTTACTTTGCAGAAGTTTGTCAGTTTGATAAGGTCCTACTTGTCGATCTTATTTCTAATGGCATGGGCACGTGGGTTTTTGATCAGGAATTGGTTACCAGTTCCAATTTCCATAAGGATGTCTTCTGTCTTTTCTAAGGCTCTCATAGTTTGAGGTTTTACATTTAGTTCTTTGATCTATTTAGAGTTGATTTTTGTATATGGTGATAGGTAGGGGGTCCTGTTCAATCTTCTGCAAAGCACAATTCCATTCACAATTGGCACTTCTAATTCTAATTATCTTTCTGCTTTCACCACATATGCACTAGCTTTCTCCACTAAATTCTTGAACCCCTAAAAGACATCCATGAGGGTTGGGATCAGTTTCTTCAAAGCTCCTGTTGTTGTTGATACTTGAACCTCAGTCTGTGAATCACAAATGTTCTTAACCCATCAAACTTGCTGTGAAGTCCATATGTTTGTCCTTCTGTATGGCTGCGTAATATAATTCCATCAGATATATGTACCACATTGTTTTTATCCAGTTCAGTTTCATGTGCAGCAAGATTGCTTCCTTGTTTTTCCTTTTGTGAACAGTGCTGCTATAAATATATGTGCAGTTATCTTTTGGGTACAATGATTTGGCCCTGAACATGTACCATAATACTTTAAGAAAGGAATCGACTGTAGCAGGACACTACCAGGAGAAGAAGGGGTGGGGCACATAGCATCAATAAGGATACCTGATCTCAAACCAGGCAAAGTGGGGAATAAAGAGGCCTAAACTTTATCTCTGCAATGACTGCTTGTACACCTAATCCTGAATTTCACAACACATCTTTAAAATAAAAAAATAAAATAAAAATTTAAAAATGTTCTTGATGACATCTAGGATGAGAAATATTTCCTTCAAGGTTTGCAATTTATTTTTCCCATATCCATCAGAGGAATCACTATCTATGGCAATATATCTCCACAAAGTGTATTTTTAAATAATATGGCTTAAAATTCAAATTTTCCTTTATCCCTGGGATGCAGAAGGGATGATTTGTTAGCAGATATGAAAGCAACATTAAATTCCTTGTACACTTCCATCAGAGTTCTTGGATAACTAGGTGCATAGTTAATGAGAAGTAATTTTGAAAGAAATCTTTTTTTTTTTCCTGGCCACAGGACACATCAATGGGCTTGAAGTATTAGTATTCAGTAAATCCTGCTATAAACAGACATGCAATTATACAGGTTTTGTCATTCCATTTATAGAGTACTAGCAGAGCAAATTTAGTGTAATTCTTAAAGGTTCCAGGATTTTCATAATGGTCAATAAGTATTGACGTCAACCTAAAGCCACCAGCTGCATTACTCCTAATAAAAGAGTTATCCTGTCCTTTGAATCTTTGACACTAGGCATTAACTTTTCCTCTCTAGCTATGAAAGTCCTAGATGACATCTTCTTTAAATAGAAGGCTATGTAGTTTACATTGAAATTCTGGGCCGGGCTCGGTGGCTAAGCCTGTAATCCTGCGCCTTTGGGAGGCTGAGGTGAGTGAATGGCCTGAGCCCGCGGGTTCGAGACCCGCCTGGGCAGCGAGACCTCATCTCTACAATAAATCAAAAAATCAGCCGGGCGTGGTAGCGTGCGCCTTTAATTCTGGCTACTCGGAAGGCTGAGGTGGAAGGATCGCCGGAGCCCAGCAGGTCGAGGTTGCGGTGGCCGGGAGCGGCCACTGCACTCCAACCTGGGCGACAGAGTGAGACTCCAACTCAAAAAAAAAAAAAAAGAAATTCTGTTATGTAGTATAGCCACTTTCATCAATGGTCTGAGGTCTTCTGAAAACTTGCTACAGCTTCTTAACACTTGCTGCTTCACCTTCATTAACACTTGCTGCTTCACCTTCATTATTGATTGATTGATATGATTTGATTTTTTTTATTTTAGAGTTGTAGGGTGCATATGAGGATTTGCTACATAAATGAATTGCATACAGGTGATGTTTGCACTTCTAGCAAGCTCTCTCTTGCCCTGATAGTGGACATGGTAGCCAATAAATTGCTATGTGCCTCTTGTTCCCCCTCTCTCCCTCCTTCAATAGTGCCCAATATTTGTTGTACCCACATTTGTGCTCATGAGCTCAATGTTTAGGACCCACTTATGATCGAGAACATGCAGTATTTAGTTTTCTGTTCCTGTGTTACTTCATTTAGTATAATGGTCTTCAGTTGCATCCATGTTGCTGCAAAAGACATGACTTTATTCTTTTATATGGCTGTGTAATATTCCATCATGTATACATATCACATTTTCATTATCCTCTCCACTATTGATGGACATTTGGCATGGCTCCATGTTTTTGCTGTTGTGATTAAGTGCTGCAATGAACATATGTATGCAGGTATCTCTTTGGTTGAAAAATTTATGTTCCTCTGGGTATATTCCCAGAAGTGGGATTACTGGATCATATGGTTGCTAAATTCTTAGTCCTTTGGAAAACCACCACACTGCTTTCCACGTAGTTTAAATAAGCTTACATCGTCACCAGCAGCGAAGATGTTTTCTCTGTAACCTGGCCAGCACTTATTGTTTTTTGGCATTTTAATGATAGCCATCTCTAACAGTTTTTATTGAAGTTTTGATTTTCATTGCTCTGATAATCAGTGATGCTGAATAATTTTATGTTTATTGAATGCTTGAATGTACTCCTTTGAGAAGTATCAGTTCGTGTCCTTTGTCCACTTTTTAATAGTATTGTTTGTCTATTTCTTGTCAATTTGTAAGAGTTCCTTGTAGATCCTGAATGTTATGGCTTTGTCAGATGTATAGCTTGCATTTTTTTCCCATTCTGCGAGTTGTGTCTTTACTCACTTGATGGTTTCTTTTGCTGTGCAAAATCTTTTTATTTTGATAAGGTCCCACTTGTCAATTTTAATTTTGCTGCATTTTCTTTTGACCATGAATTAATTGCCTACTCTGGTGTATAGGAAAATGTTCCCCACATTTCCTTCGAAGATTCTTATAGTTTGATGTTTCACATTTAAGTCATTGATCCAGTTTAAATTAATTTTTGTATGTGGTGATAGGTAGGAGTCCAGTTTTATTCTTATGCTTGTGGTTAGCCAGTTTTCCCAGCAACATTTGATAAATATGTTATATTTTCCCCAGTGTTTGTTTTGTCATCTTTGTCAAAAATGAGTTGGTTGGAAGTCTGTGGTTTTATTTCCAGATTCTCAGTCCTGTTCCATTTGTCTATGTGTCTATTTTTCTATCAGTATTATGTGTCTTGGTTACTGTTGCTTTGTAATAAAGTTTAAAACCTGGAAGTGTGAAGCATTCAGCTTTATTCTTTTTTTCTGGAGATTACTTTAGCTATTGGAACTCTCTTTTTTTGCTTCCATATGACTTTCTGCATTATCTGAATAATGCTGATAATTTGATAGGGATTGCATTCAATTTGTATGTTGCCTTGGGTAGAATGGACATCTTAATGATACTGATTTTTCCAGTCCATGAGCATGAGATGGTCTTCCATTTGTTTGAGTCATCCTTTATTTCTTCGAGTAGTATTTTATAGTTCTCATTGGAAAGGACTTTCACCTCTTTGATTAGATAGATGTTGAGATATTTTGCTTTTCTTGGTGGCTATTGTGAATGAGACTGTGGTTTTTAGTTGGTCCTCAGCCTGCTTGTTGTTACTATATAGAACTGAAACTGTTTTTTGCGCATTGATTTTGTATCCTAAAACTTTACTGAAGTCATTTATCAGTGTGAAGAGGTTTTCTTTAGAGTTTTCTAGGTATAGAATCTTATCATCTGCAAAAAGGGATAATTTAACTTCCTCTTTTCCTATTTGAATACTCCTAATCTCCTTCTTTTGCCTGATTGCTCAAGTGAGGACTTCCAGTACTATGTTAAATAGGAAAAGTGAAAGTAAGCGTCTTTGTCTTGTTCCACTTCTTGGGAGAATGCTTTCAGCTTCTGCCCATTAAGTGTGATGATGGCTCTTATTATTTCAAGCAATGTCATTTAGATGCCTAGGTGTATGAGGGTTTTTATCAAGAAGGGATGTTAGATTTTATTTAATGCTCTTTTTACATCTAATGAGATAATCATGTGGTTCTTGGTTTTACATTGTTTATGTGATAGATTATGCTTATTGATTTTCATATGTCAAACCAGTCTTGCATCCTGGAAATGAAGCCCACCATGATCCATGAGATGTTCTGTTAGATATGATTTGCTAGAACCTTGTAGATAATTTTTGCATCTATGATCATCAGGGAAAATAACCCGAAGCCTCCTTTCCTTGTGGGGTCTTTACCATTTTATGGTATCAGAATGATATAGGTTTAATAAAATGAGCTAGGGAAAATTCCTTCCTTCTCAATTGCTTGGAATACTTTCAATGGGAATAATACCAGCTCTTCAGAACCTTAACTTGACACTTGACAAATTAGACCTAATAGACATCTATAGAATCTTCACCCAATAATCACAGACTATACATTATTCTCATAGGCACATGGAGCATACTCCAAGATTAACCAGATACTTGGACATAAATCAAGCATGAACAAATTTCCAGTGGTTGAAATCATGCCTGGCATCTTCTAAACAACAATGGAAGAATCAATAAAAGGAACCCTCCAAAACATACAAACATGTAAAAACTAAACATGCTTCTGAATGACTTTTGGGTTAACACAGAAATCAAAGGATAAATGAAAAGATTCAGAGAAACAAATGAAAATGAAGACACACAATACACCAAAACCTCTAGAATGCCATAAAAGTGTTGCTGAGAGGAAAGTTTATATAATGTACATAACAAGTAAACAGAGGAATCTCAAGTAAACTGTCTAATGTTGCACTTAAGGAGGCTTTAAAAAGGAGAGTAATACAATCCCAGAATTAGTAGAAAAATGGAAATCATCAAAATAAAGTCACAGTTAAATGAAATAGAAAGCAAAGCATTATTAAAATGATCAACAACTTAAAAGATGGTTCTTTGAATGAATAAGGTTGACAGACTCCTGCCAATTAATAGGAGAGAGAGGATTTGAATAAACACAGCTAGAAATAAAAAAAGGTGATGTTACAACTGACCCTTAAGAACTACAAAAGATTACCAGAGATTACTATGAATATCTGTATGCAAATAAAATAAAAAAATCTAGAGAAAGTGGAAGAATTCCTGGCATCAAATAGCATCCCAAGATTGAAACAGAAAGGAATTAAAGTCTTAAACACACCAATAAAAATGCAAGAAATCAATTTAGTAATCAGAAATCTGTCTGCCAAAAAAAGCTCTGGGCCAGCTGGTTTCTCAGCTGGATTCTACAAGACATACAAAGAAGAACTGACACCTTGCACTTTTATGTTACAGAGATAGCTTCTTTCCTTAAACTACATGAGCCAATGTCTGTCTGCTTCAAATTTTTTTCTACATTTTCTTCACCTTTCTCAGCCCTCATATAATTGAAAACAGTTAGGGCCTTGCTCTCTATTAGGCTTTGGCTTATGGCAATGTTTTGGATGGTTTGGTCTTCTATTCAGACTACTATAACTTCCTTTATATGAGCAATATGGCAGTTTTACTTTCTTAAAAGTTTTGTGTTCCCTGAAGTAGAACCTTTAAATTTTTTAAAAAATTTTTCCTTTGTAGTCACAACTTGGGTAACTAGTGCAAGAAGCCTAGAGTTCAGCCTATCTCAGCTTTCAATATGTCTTCCTCACTAAGCTTACTCATTTCTACCTTTTGATTTAATGTGAGAAATACCAACTCTTCCTTTCCTTTGGAAACTTAGAGGCCACTGTAGGGTTATTAATTGGCATAATTTTTTTTGAGTAGGAGTCTCACTCTGTCACCCAGGATAGAGTGCAGTGGTATGCTCATGGCTGTCCTAGTGTCAATGTGCTAGGCTCTGGCCATCCTTCTCCCTCAGCCTTCCAGGAGCCAGAACTATGGACGCACTACTACACCCGGCTAATTTTTTATTTATTGTAGAGTTGAGGTCTCGCCAAGTTGCCTGGGCTGGTCTCGAACCCACAAGCTCAGGCAATCCACTCACCTTGGCCTCCCAAAGTGCTGGGATTACAGGCTGAGCCACAGAGGCTGCTGGCATAATTTCTATACTGCTATGTCTCAGTAAGTAGGCAGGCCTAAGAAAAGGGAGGAACTGGTTAGTGAAGCAGTCAGGAAGCATACAATACTCATCAATTAAGTTTGTTCTCTTAAGTAGGTACAGCTTTGGCACCCCAAAACAATTACAGTGATAATATCAGGGATCACTGATCACAGATCACCAAAACAGATATAATGATAATGCAAAAATTTCAAATACTGTGAGCTCAGTAAGGCTAAGCATAATGAAACTAGGTATGTGAATACATATTCCATGTATTTCATTTATTAAGTATATTCTTTGAAATAACTTAAGTATTGATGTACTAACCTTTTGTACACTGTTGGCAGTGGAGCAAGTTCTCTAACCTTATAATTAGATTGTACATTCCCATTCTCATTTCCTGTTCTGTGCTGATTTTGTACAGTATTTATTTATTTTTTTATCACAATAGCTACTGAAAGTCAAGTTTTGCATAGACAGGACTTCATTGAAGAAGTGTAGCAATCTATGATCGAAACTATATTCTTTATCAAGTTTGAAGTTTGCACACTATCCGATAGATCCTTTTGTGTCAAACTCAAAATTGCATAATATCCCACAGCATCATGTAAATTTTCTGTGACACCCTAGTGTGATTCAGCACAGTTTGGGAGCTGCAAGGGTAGATAATTTATATATTAGACAATTTTAAATATTATGGAAATTATGCCTTCCAAAGATTACACTGATGTCCAGTTCACCTAATAATAATAAATAATAAATTTCTATGTGCCCACTGCACAACATGGTGTTAGAATACTACCACTGTATTTGAACCCCTCTATATGGCTCTTTCTGAATACATCTTCCTTTCTCTTCCTCATGGAAGAAACTTGTCACAAAGGGGTTAGATACAAACACAGATGGTGCGGGCTTGAAGTAGAGGGCTATTAGAATGCATAAGATTCTCCAGATCCCCACGGTCCCAGAAAAGTATAACTAGATGCATAGGTTTTTCTTGGCAGAAATATTGAATCCTCTCGATGCGGCACCCTCTTTGGGCAGGCACATGTGTGACAATACAATCAGCTTGTTGCTAAATATTTGCATCTGTTCCCATAGTTAGTCAACACATATGGACATGCCTTAAATAGTCCATTTTGGGTAGTCCAGAACACCCATCTGGTCTTTTAACAATGAATCCAGCATTTGTTTAAATACAGAGAGAACATCTTCTGCGGCCAGCACATTGCCTTAAGTTCAACCCTTTTTGCTGAGTGGCCAATGCTGTGGGCTGCCAACAATTGCCCATCAATACAGTGATGGCAGCAATACTTCACTGGGTTTGTCTATCTCAGAGTCAGCTATTTCATGTCCCATTGTCAGGGTCATTAAAATGGAAGATGCGTCATATGGCACCTGCAGAAGCTTTACATTCTCTCTATAAGAATGAGATTTATTTTTATCTTTCTGGTATGTTGGCATCATTTCAACTGAAGGCTGTTGGCAGGCTTTAGGAATTTAGGGGGCTTGCAGCACAGCACTTGAACCTACCAACGTGGAGAGCACTTGAGGGGTCATAGTGAATGAGCTCAACGAACTAGTAGGCATGCTTGTCCTAAAATAAAAGAAATAAAATAAACCAAATAAAAATTTTTCTTTGGTTATCCAGTCTGATAAGGAACAGTATTCACAGTCCAGTCATCGGCGTCAAAACCTCAGTATCTTGGCCATAGGTGACGTGATCGATTAGAACTTAAGTTCCAGTCCACTAATATGCTCCCAAAACACATGAAGTTTTCAGTTTTGAACTCACTAGTCATTTTTTACTTCCAGGCATTTCCTGCTTGGCTGTACATTTTTGTTTGTTTGTTTGTTTGTTTTTCATCTTTTCAGGTGATTCCTGAAAGGATAGTTTCTCAAGACAATAAGGATCCAATATTCCTGGCAAAGAACTGCCTAAATTATTACTTGCTCTTTGAATATAGAATCTAATGAATAGATTAGTGACCTGTGAATGCTGCATGTAAAAATGAAATACTTTATATCATAGACATAATAAGAATGTGAGGAATATAACAAACTTGCTAAAATCATCCATGATATATTAATAATTATAATGCATTTTCCTTCACCTTGACAAAAAAGAATGATACCTCTAAATACAGGCACTTTTTTATATCTCAGTAGTACAATACTATACTTATCTAAATGTTGCTACCTATCCTAATTCACCTGCCTATATTCTAGCAGGAAAAAATCAGTTATATTAAATTTTTTTTTACTTTATCTCATTAAGCATAAAGCATTGTCTATCATTTTTATCTAGAATACATCTGAATAAGTTGCAAAAGTTATACACAGTTATGTAGTATATTAAATGGAGTATACATACCTTTTTATTATTCTTCATATCTCTTTGCATATAGTACAGTATTAGCTACAGGCCTCCTGATGCACATTTCATCTCTAGACCTATTCACCCCACATAACTGCAAATTGGTATCCTTTGACTGACACCAACTCTTTTTCCTTTTCCTTCCCAACCCTGGTCACTACCATTCTATTCTTCTTTTGTAAGGTTATATAATATTCCATTGCATATACATAAATGCACATATAATAAAAACAAATATATAGATTTCTTTTTATTTTATGTATCTTAAACATACAGCGTGACATTTTGATGTACATCCACATAGTGAAATGATTACTACAATAAAGCCAATTAACATCAATCATTTCATGTTTTTCATTAAATTTTAATTTTAAGTTTAATTTTCTCTCTTTTTTTGTACCACAACTACTCTATTCATCTGTTTTAGACACTTTGGTTGTTTCTGTATCTTGACTATTGTGAATAGTGTTGCAAAAAACAGTCTATAGTTACAGTGATATTGTAAAACAGTCTATAGTTACAGTGATATTCTTAATTATGATGTGTAGCACTTTTTTTGGTCAAACATTGCTATCTGTTTGTTTCTATGTTGTGCTTTTAATTTTTTTCTTGTTGTTTACCAACAACTTTTGTTTCTAGATAGTGTTGATGTGTCAAACTCTAGTAATATCTTATTTTTTATTTCTAAGAACTGATAATTCCACTGCAATAACCATTAAAGTTGTTTTAAAAGTTATATCGCCGGGCTTGGTGGCTCAGCCTGTAATCCCAGCACTTTGGGGGGCTGAGGTGAGTGGATTGCCTGAGTCTGCGGGTTCGAGACCTGCCTGGGCAACTTGGCAAGACCTCATCTCTACAATAAATCAAAATGAGCCGGGCATGGTGGCGTGCGCCTGTAGTTCCAGCTACTTGAAAGGCTGAGGCGGAAGGATCTTCGGAGCCCAGCAGGTCTGAGGCTGCAGTGACCAGGAGCGGCCACTGCACTTCAGTCTGGGTGACAGAGTGAGACTCCAACTCAAAAAAAAAAATTAAAAATTAAAAATTAAAATTATATCATTAGCTATGAATGAGTACCAGTGTATAAATTGTGATGTCTTCATTGTCTAAATGTTTTCTCCTCTTATCTATTTCCTCTAAGTTCTTTTTGCTTCTATTTAATTCTTAACTGTTTTCTTGAAATAGAATTTACCACATCTGGCTGAGTATACTGATACTATACAAGAAGGGACCACAAAAAAAAAAAAAAAAAGATTTTTCTTTTTTTTTTTTCTTTGTCTTTTCTTTTTTTTTTTTGGAGAGCAGGCCCCTTGGAATCTGTTTGTCAGGATCAAGCAGTCAACCAAAGTTTTATCTGGAAGTTTATAGAAGGTTACATTATGATTTGAAAAAGAAACATCCTGAGTATTGGAAAACAGATGACTGGCTCTTCCACTATGACAACGCACCTGCCCACACCATGTTGAGTGTTAAGCAATTTTTAACCCAAAATGGCACAGGCCATCTCCTCTCCCCACCCACACACACACAGACTCCACTCTATTCACCTGATCTTGCAATGAGTGACTTACTTTTAGTAAAAAGTCCTCAAAGGGAAACATCTTGGCAATGTGGAAGAGATGAAACAAAAGATGGCAGAAGCACTAAGGACATAAAAATTGATGAGTTAAAAAACTGTTTTGGGCATTGGAAAAAGTCCCAATAGGTGTATTACATCAAACAGAGAGTACTTTGAAGTTTAATCATGTAAGAATAAATACATCATTTTTTATAAATAAATTTATAAATTTTATAAATAAAAATAACTTTGATAAACAAATTGTATATTTTATAAATAACTGAACAGTTTTTTTTTTACAAATAAATACATTTATAAATAAAAAATTTATG
This sequence comes from Carlito syrichta, assembly GCF_000164805.1. Taxonomy (NCBI): domain Eukaryota; kingdom Metazoa; phylum Chordata; class Mammalia; order Primates; family Tarsiidae; genus Carlito; species Carlito syrichta. The sequence continues at coordinate 419,383 of NW_007248630.1, read as the reverse complement.
AACAAAATTTATTTATAAATAAATTCCAGGTTTTTGGTCCCCCCCATAACAATCATTAACTTTTTAATCCCCATATTTTTTCAACAATTAACAAAGAAATAGTCATACTACAAATCAAAAAGATAAGGCTGAGAGAAATGATTCAGACTTGTTATTTTCTCTCCTTTCTTTCAGTGTTCCTATAGTTTAGAATACCATGTATTCCACTTCCCATTATTAGACTACTTTTTCTATATGTTTATTCTGCTCTTGTCATGGTTTAAATTGTTTACTTTACATAACTTAAACAATTTCTTGTATTTCTTTTTTTGCCTCACTTATATAGATAATAAGGACTTGGAGAGCAATTTAGACATTCAATCAGCTAATCTGTACTTATATGAAATGTAAGCCTAAGTTTTTAAAACACTGCACTTTTATCTTAAGCCAAAGCACAATTGATCAAATAATTTGGGATATTTGCCAGCTAGTTGACTTTCAATTATTGTATATAATTGGCATTCATATTATTAAGCCTTGAAATTATAGAATGGTATATATATATATACTTCACTACCATACTAGTGAAGTTTGACCTGTTTAACTTATATATATATATAGAGAGAGAGAGAGAGAGAGAGAGAGTGAATAAGTTAAACAGGTCAAACTTCACTAGTATGGATAGTTTTAAGTTATTTCTTAAATCTAAGTGAAGAGATAGGGCAGTGGTTTTCAAACTGTATTCTGCATGACTTTAGAATCCCTCATAATTGTATTAGAGGAGAAATGTTAGAAAGTTTATGTGGAGCTCAAGGATCATCATTACCCCTTCATATGTATGCACAACTTCATTATCTTTTGTAAGAATGACCTCTATTATCTATGTCATGTGTTTTTATTCTTGACTTTACAAAATTTGCTAGAAAGTAGGACACTGCTGCTTAAAACAAATGGACGAACATTGTACAATGCCTTCATAGTAAAGAGTAAAATTTAAGAGTCTTGTCAGCTTGAGTAAGTTTGTGATTTTTATTCCTGACTGCCCACTGAATGACTATGTGATTTGGAGCAAGTCATAATCTCAATGTGTCCCAGTTTTTTTGTGTATAAAAGGAGAATACTAATACGATCTACCTAATGGAGTTGTTGAAATTTAATGAATGGATGCAAAAGACTTAAAAAGTTGTGGCAGTGTTAGGAAGAAGAGGTAAGAACAACTCTCACACCAGCCAAAGCCCACAAATTCCTGCACCCCCACATTCAGTGCCTCTGTCCCATTGCAGGCATCACCACACACAAGAGGTAGGCTGAAGGTCGGCTGCCAAAACTGCTCCTCCAAAGATGTAGCCCAAGCCTAATTAAACCATCGTAAAGAAGGAAGAGAAGATACTCAAAGGAAAAAAGGGAATATCTGACCCTGGCAAAAGAAGGGAGTAACTGTAGAAAATGGAGATGCCAAAACAGACAGACACAGAGAGCTGAAGGTCTGGAGATGCCGGGTGAAGGGTGTCCTTTTTAAAAAAAAAAAACTGTGCATTTCTGGTGACTGCACAGTTTGAAATTGTGTGCTTCTGGTGACTGCACAGAATTAAAAAATTACTTTTTTTTAAGATTTGTAAAAATCCAGAATTTTGTTTCACTTTTCTTTAAGCTATGTTGTTAACGCCCAGAATATTGCATTGTTGTTTTTGAAGAAGGGCCATATGTCACTAATAGAATGTCTTTGAAGCTGGATTCATGTGGGGAATACCTTTTCCTTCTATGCAGTTTTGAGAAACTTCCTTTTGGTTCCCCACCAAAACAGGACTTTGTGACATTGACACGCAGAGTAACCTTGGCACAAATGCCTTGTGATATGGAAAAACTAATTTGTTTTATGTCCTCTTCTCCCTTTCTACCTCCAGTGTAGACTTAATTCCCTGAAACACACACACCTCTTGAACCTGACCCCTAATAACTGGTTACCTGTATGTCAGGTGATTTAGACTTTCCAGTGTTGCCACTGAGATGGCGACTCTCAAAAGAGCAGCAGTGTTGTTTCTAGATTGTGAATCTTCAGATAAATCTTACCATTTTTATTTCACTTTCTGAAAATTATGTTAGCTTGTTAAAAATTAAACAGTTGCTAAATGTACAATGTCAACCCTCACCCTAAACTTTCCCAATTCAGAGTATCAAATGAGTAGAAATCCCAATGTACTTCACTGGGATTTACAACGACCTTCTGATTTTTGCTAATCCATTAAAGAAGGGAATTTGAAAGTTGTTGTGTTCTGTAAACAATTATCTGCTCACGTCCTGCCTTAAATACCTTAATTGTTTATGAAAAGTATCTTCAATAATGCTGGACACAATTTGACTTGGAGAAAAATGTTCCTAGGTCATGAAAGCATCTGTAAGTAACAATGCTAACATCGAACATATACAACAGAAGTTAAAGAAGCTAAAAGTCTAAATAGCATTTTCTACAGTAGGGTCCTGTAAACATTATTGGAGAAGGTGTAAGAGTCAGTATTTTAGGTTTCTAGTGCTTGGAGCTCACCAGTAACTAACTCCAAGGCATGTGAACTCATGTTAGAATCTAATTAGTTGGTATAATTGGAGAATCATGATTACTTTATTTAAATAATTGCAATTGTACTTTGGAATATAAGACATGATTACATAAACTATCCTTGAAATCATCACTGGGAAACTTTTTTTCAATCAGTTATGAATCTCTGCTGTTTAATTATGTGTTTCTCTAAATTTGAATTTTGCATTTTATTTTTCTTCTTTTCAAAACGATAGAGGAAGAATAGAGAAGAGGAGAGGAGAAGAGAGAATAAGACATCTACTGGAAGATTGATTGATGATATACTTTCAAAATTGAAGAATTAATTTGAATTGCCAACACAGTGCCTACTATACCTTTAAAATCATATTTCCTCACTCAAGAGTCAGTTTCAGTTGTGAAAACAGATGATTTTATTTTCCCCTTTGAGGTCAGCTTGTTACAGATGGAACAGTCAGTTACTGTGTTTATACTGAAATGGGTTTTTGATCTGTGCAGGAGCATAGGTGGTAATACATTGCATGATTACATTTAATTTATATTTCAATTCTAACTCTCCTGAGCCCTGGCTCTGCTTTCTCATTTTCCGCTTTTGTGATGGTGGTGCATAGGGTGATGACTACAGATTTTCATCAGGTCCTCCCAAATCCCTACTCAAGTTGGTATGCTAAAGCAACTTTTTTTCTAAAATGTTTTTCTTTTAGTTGCTCTTTGAAATCTTTGGTCATTTTCTTTTTCCCTTGCTCATCTTACTTTATTTCAGAAACATAAAATTGTCTAAAATTGGAGCTGCCATTATACATGCTCAACAAACAAAATTATTTAATTCACTTAAATCAGATTATATAAAATATTATCAACATCCATATCTTCTGATGAATTACTGTTAAATTTAATGTGCTGATATAATTATTTTATTTTCGCAAAATCGGTTAAAAATACTGCTCTATTTGCTATAGCTGTGAAAGTGAAAAAAGTTGAAATCTGAACAGTATGAAAGCTATCGTTAGCAAATCCAAATTTTTAAATTTATTAGAGTTACTCTTACATTCCACCTACCAAGGTTTTCTGCTTTCTTGCATTTTTAAGCAACACCTGCAAGTTTGAAAATTTTTTTTCTGTATATTTATTTTTCTTCTCAGATGAATATTTTCATTCAAATGAAACAATTTCACTGTCCCTACAAAAAAGTGTATACTTGCTTATAATTAGGCAATAAAACTATGACATTGAAGGATTAAACAAATTATTATAAGTGATGTGAAAAACGTAAGAACAAGTTGAAAACTTCAGGTGTTATAATAAATAAAATTTCTGTAAATGATAAAATTTACTAAGCACCTTCTATGCCATAGAGTTCTGCATTAACAGAATATCATTAGTAGATATTTGCCGAGTTGCTGCTTTGGTCCTGAAAATATGCTAGCTTTTCTGATACATACAAATTCTCTTTACTCCTTTCATTCTATGAATTAATTTCTTTTGAATGAATTTTCTTATCCCTGTCCTTCCTACCACTGACTTGTTCAGATCTCCACTCATCATCTCTCACTTGTATAACTGTAGACCTCTAAGATGGTCTACCCCAATCCACACTTCACTGCATTTCTCTTTAATACATACCTACTCCTGTCGTTCTCCTGTGTAAACTGTTTAGTGTCACTCCATTGCTCTCATTTTAGCATACACATTTCTCATCATGAGGTAGTAATCATGTCTTAAGTTTGTTGTTCTTTACTCCTTGTAACTCTTTTTGTCAGCATACCACCCCAACGCATATTTTAGAGAAAATTGTCCCTCCATTTCATAGTGTTCTGTTAGGACTATCAGCAACATTTCTCTAAGGAGTGAGAATATGGGCCAAACTAGACCAATTAAACTCTTCCAATAATTGAATCCATAATAGAACATCAAAAAGAGTCAGAGGTGATTGGAACTGGGTTAATGCTATGACTGTGCCCTGAAGAAGATGGCAAGAATTCTTGCTCCTAAGATTCCTGGGACTCTCTTTGCTTCCCTATCACTTGTGATCTGGCTACACAGCTTCACATTCAATTATGTAATTTAGCCTATTTAAATAAGTTATTTCAATTTCTAATGAGTTACCCATAGTTGAACTTGGCTGCTTCCAAAAACATCTATTAATAAAACTTTTTCTAATTTTTTAACCTTGTCTCTTACTGTTCCTTATCTTGTATCTGAAACTTATTGAATTATCTGTCCTTCACTAGTTCATCATTTTTTCACCTGGCTCTAGACATTTGCTCCTCATGTCACCTTTTCATGGAAATCCTATTTATTTTATCTGTACTTCTCTAATACTTACACATCCTCTAGAGGCCAACTTCATTCTTTCTAGGAAGACTTACTTTATGCCCCAGATGATTCAACTCTCTATTCCTATGATCCACGTATCACATTTTTTAGTTGTGGCTTATGAGCTGTGAAAAAAGTACTTGAAGTATGGAGTCTGTGTCTATCTTATTTATATTTCACCTATAGTGGCTAGATCAATGCTTAGTATATAAAAACAAATTAGCAGATATTTGTTAAATGATGAATGAATGAAGTGATGGAAAAAAACAACAACACATTTAACTCTACAATACATTGTATAACCATGCTCCAAATGCAATATAAACAAAGTCTAGAGAGTCAGTCTGGTTGCTATTAAAATAACTGAAAAAAATCTGTTACTGGGAAAGCTGTAGAAAGGACATGAGGCTTGTTTTGGTCTATGGTAGACAGAATACAAGGAGATGCAAAAAAAATAGGAGGGTATATTGACTTCAGCATTGCAACCTTTGCATTTCAAAATGATGCTTGTGGTATCTAGCATTTTTTTTCTACACTAGCATTTCATCACTATGTAAATGTCTTGACAAATAAGTTTTATCTCATATGTCTTTTCTGATTTTAGTGGGATAATGAGCTCTCATCCAGTCTTGGCATGAATGAGTGTGGTGATTGATTGGCAATTCCGCCTGAGAAGAGAAATGAGGGAGAGGGAACAAGAGTGATAGGCATTTTCTGTTCTATGCTGATATAATGCATTATCCTCTAGTTGTCTTTTTGAATTAAATTGTTCCAGGAATTTCCTAGGGAATCCTAGACAATGCCAGGTTGACTGATAATTCCCTAGAAAGTGAATATAAAATTATAGAAATATAAAATTGTTAGATGTCTCAGAAATATCTATTCACTTTACAAATGTGGAAGTCAAGGGCTAAAGAGGTGACAAGGTCTTGTCCAAGAATGCCAGCAACGGATCAGCACTAAAACTTTTCTTTTTCTACTTCCTGGTCTAGAGTTTTCAACCTACCTAATACAATTTAAGTTTTATTTTTTTAGTCCAAGAGTGAATTAATAAAAGTCACTTATTAGTTGTGATGACTTTCCCAATTTACTTTAGTCCCTGTCTTTTTAAAATTGTAAAGGATATTTGATAATGGAATCACATGATTACTGTACACCTGGAACATAGTAAGAAACTAACAAGTGCCATAAACTATTTCCACTGTGATCCCTCTACTGAAAAGACATCAGAACATGCATATTTATTGCTGTACTATTCACTATAGCAAAAATATGGAACCAACTCTGCTGCCCATCAAAAGCGGATTGGATAAATCAAATGTGGTACATATACACGATGGAGTATTATGCAGCCATAAAGCAAAACAAAATCGTGTCCTTTACAACAACTTGGATGCAGATAGAGAGCATCGTATTATGTAAACTATCACAGAAACAAATAACTGAATGTTGCATGTTCTCACTCATAAGTGAGCTCTGATCACCAGTCACATTAGCACAAGGGAGGGACTGGCAGTCACTGGGGACTGCTATGGGAGGGAGGGTGGGGGTAATGTGGAGGGCATGTGACAGCACAATGGGTATACGGTCCATTACCAAGGGGAGCAAAGGCCACCTAAAAGCACAAACTTCACCTGCATGCAGCCTACTTATGTAGTAAATACTCATGTGTGCCCCGCAACTCTAAAATAAATAAATACATTTTAAAACAAAATAAAAAATTTATTTCCACTGTGACATTTTAGTTCAAGCATAACTTTAAATAACTCAACTTGGAAAAAAAAGTGTCAGGCTTTAAACCTTAGTAAAATTAGCTATTTTAAAGGGAGTAGGGTCAGATATTTTAAGGAGCCATCCCTTCCATTGTGACTTCTCTAAAAAGCCTTTTCCTATACTTTACACAGTGCAGGAATGAAGACATCTCTAAGTTGTGGATAGGGTTTGAACTATGGAACAAAATGGAGAGGAGAATTCAGGGGCAGAAGGAGACTCAGGAAGGAGAAAACTGGAAGAAAAGTGAAGGTACTATGTATAATATTTTAAGCAAGAGATTTTCTAATATCGTCTCTTTTGTAATCTGGTGTTCCATTTTCAAGGTTAGGTGTTTCTGTTCCAAGTATAAATTCAAGAGATTATTGCATAATTTTATACAAGCAGAGATGATGACAGCAGCAAGCATAACTTTGGAATTCTGCACAGTGCTTTCAAGCCTAAGGTGCTTTTTTAAATTGTCTTTATTTTATTAAACTTAGGTAAACAAATGGTTTTTGGTTACATTGTCACTTTTTGTGATGGTAGACAATTCCAGGTTTTAAGTGTACCCATCACACCCATTAGTGAATATTGTACCTGACAGGTAATTTTTCAGCCCCCCTTACCACCTTCCCACTTCTGAGTCTCAAATGTCATTATACCATTCTATATGCCCTTGAAGACCATTAGCTTAGGATAATGATGGCCAATTCCATCTAAATTGCTGCAAGATATTTTGTTCTTTTTTAGTGATTAATATTCCATGATGTATGTGCGTGCGTGTGTGTGTGTGTGTGTCACTTCTGCTAATCACCGATCAGTTGATAGGTATTTAGGATGATTCCATGTCTTAGCAATTGCATATTGGGCTGTTATAAAAATGTGGGTGCAGGTGTCTTTTTTTTTGTAATGGTCTCTCTTCCTTTGGGTAGATACGAAGTAGTGGGATTGCTGGATCAAATTGTAGAGCTACTTTTACCTCTTTGAGAAACCTCCATACTGATTTCCATAGAGGTTGCACTAATTTGCATTCCCACCAACAGTATATAAGCATTCCCTTTTCACCACGTCTGCACCAATATCTCTCTCTCTCTCTGTGTGTGTGTGTGTGTGTGTGTGTGTGTGTGTGTGTGTGTGTGTGTTTTAATAATGGCCATTCTGACTGGTGTAAAGTGGTATCTCATTGTGGTTTTAAAGTGTAATTCCCCAATGATTAGTCCTGTTGAACACTTTTTCATATATTTGCCGGTCATTTGTATATCTTCTTTTGAAAGATATCTGTTCATGTCATTTGCCTACTTTTTAATAGGTTGTTTGTTTTGTTTTGTTTTGTTGCTAATTTGGTGAGTTCTTTGTAGATCTAGATGTTAGTCCTTTGTCAGATGTATTCTTTACAAAGATTTTCTCCCATTCTGCACATTTCCTATTTACTCTGTTGATTATTTCTTTTGTTGTGCAGAAACTTTTCAGTTTAATGAAATCCCGCTTATTTATTTTTATTTTTGTGGCATTTTCTTTTGGGGCTTCAGTCATAGATTATTTGCTCAGGACAATGTTCAGACGAGTTTTTCCTGGGAATTTTATGGTTTCAGATCTGACATTTAGATATTTAATCAATTGTTAGTTAATATTTTATATGATGAGAGATAGGGATGCAATGTCATTCTTCTGCATGAGGCTATCTAATTTTCCCAGCAACATTTGTTGAATAGGGTGTCCTTTCTCCAGTGTGTGTTTTTTGTCAGTTAAACCAAACTTCTTACCAAATGATCAGTGATCAGCAGAGCTAACAGTATATAATCTATGTTATATGCTAGGCACTGAGCTAATTGTTTTATTTTCATTACATTATTTAATCACCATTGTAGTTCTATCTTTAAAAGTCTCTATTTTATGGATAAGAAAAGTGAGGTTTGCAAAAGTCACTTACCCAAAGTCAAGAAGGCAAAGACCAAGTATAAAAATACAAAGCCTCTCTATCTTCAAAATCAATATCTCTAACTATTACAACAGACGGTACAAAACCACTCACCTCCTTTTTATTTTAGTTTTGTAATTTTCCCGCATAAGGCAATAATTCTCCATTCCCACTGGAATCAGTCATGAATAAATGGCGTGTCCTTGGGTAACTCTTCAGCACTATCTACTGTCCTGCCTGGGGGTGCTCGAGGTACACCATTTGGTTAGGTCACTCCAAACTGTTTGTGAGACTTTTATACCACGTATTGCTTCTGCTTGGAAGACCCTTTCTCAGCTTTGTCAGCTGGTACTTCCATATCTTGAAACGCTTACCTAACCTTATGGGCATGAATCAGCTATTGTTTCTCTGCATCTCAACCACTTGGCCTTGAGTGTCACCTACTCCACTCCAGCAGGAAAGCACCCTTGCACCCTTAACCATATTATCTATGCTGTGTTATTAAAACTGCTGGTTAGTTTCCTACTTTGTTCACAATAATGAGGGGAAGACAGGAACTCAATTTTCTTAATTCTTCTAGTTCTATTGTCAATCAAATATAGAAAATAAAATCTAATAGATGATATAACCCATTAAATGCTTGAATAGTTAATAATATAATTCCTGAATAAGTCTATGTGCTAGACATTGTATGTAGTTTTTCTATGTATTATCTCATTCAATTTTCTCACTTTGTCTAGAAACTAAATAAGACTGCTTATTCAAAAATTAGGAAAATAAGGCTTAGAGAAAATGTAAGATTTAACATTGTTCACATGAATTGTTAATGCCAGGGGGAATTTGAAGTCTGGTCTCTTGAAAGTAGAATCCATACTCATAAACTCAGCATTCTATTGGGTTATTTTTGTGAATGGAAATAATACAAACATTAAGACATGCTATTTTAAAGCATGGTGTTACAACAAAGGACAGCTTCCACTATTGCTCTCCTGTCAAAAAGAAAATGACTTAAACAGCTTATTTCCCATTGCTCTCACAATATATCCCAGTGGATTCTAAATTGGCATATTTGTCTTTGTATTCTCACTCCTAGAACCTTCCCTACTTCCGGTGTGCTTAGTCAAACCTTACCTGTCCTTTAGTGTTACACCATGTAGCATTCCTTCTTGATTTTCCATTTCATATTGATGCATTCACCTCTGAACTTAATAAGTGCATTCTGTCCCTTCTATTCACTCTTTTTCTTGTGATTTCAATTAAATTTTGTTGTGGTTAAGAGCACAATCTTTGGAGTTGATAAAAATGTGAGTTTGTAAGTGATTCAACAGTATATTACCTTTGCTTTTTACTGTGATGTTGATTTTACGTGTTTGATACATGTCTCCATCATGAGCTATTTGACAAGTAAGTCTCAGGAGTCAGTGACTGGTATGAGAATGGGCAGATAGGACCTGAGAATGTGGGTGCCAGGCAAGGTAAATGAGAGCTAGCTGCCAGTGAAGAGAATAAAGGGAATAAGGAAAGACAAGCCTGCAATTATATGGGAAAAACTAAAAATTAGAAATCAATTGAAAACAGAAGTTCTGCCATAGAGGTAAAAGAAGGCATTGAGGTGACTGAAGGGTAACCCTAAGGTGCATATTCAGAGGGAGCTAAATTTTAGTCCAGAGACTCGACCAAGTCCATGCAACAGATAATCTTCTCAAAGAAAATGAGAGGTTAAAATCAAGTATTCTTTCTGAAATATTCTAGAAATTTTTATCCTTGTGGCTATTTCTGTCCTTTTCTCTTTCTGATTCACTGGTTATTTTGTGGTATTGTTGTATTGTTTTGTTTTGCCTTGTTTTCCTTATGTTTGTATTTTTTATGCTAATGAATCAAAAGAGAATATTTGACTTCTCCTTAAAAAGCAGATTCCCTTTTCTTCTGAGGGCATTTGGATTGAATGCAGAAGAGCCAAATGGAACAGTTGGGAAAGGAATATTCACTTATTTTTCTTGTGTTATTCTAAGGTGCCCGGACTCCATGCCACCTGGATCATTTAGCCGTCCTGATTAAAGAGCATGGGGCCTGGCAGTCTGTGGAAGTTTGCTCCCTGGTGCTGCTTGGACTGCCCTGGGCTGCTAGCAGCCTTATGGTCTCCAGACAATCTGTCATTTCTGTTGTGTCCCAATAACCTTTGGCAACAATAAGAGCAAACAGGTGCCTGAAGGTTGAGGGATTCCAGTATAGAGAATTTTCCCTTTCTTTACTTCTAAAAAAATGTGTCATTGGCACCATGAGATATTTCGTTTGGAATCAAGATCACTTGTGTGGTCCTGTTGTATTTCTAGACCAAAGAATGTGTGATTTCCTCTATATTGTGCTTTCTGTCAAGTTCTGGGAGTAGAAGAAAATATTGACATAATTGGGAAGATATTAACTATACGAGTATGCATGTGTTTCTCTTCCTATCTCCTCTTTCTCTCTCTCTTTCTCTCTCTCTCTCTCTGTCCCCCCGTATATGTATTGATACACACACAAATATAAACACACATTTATACATACATGTGTAGTTATTATATCTCAAATATTAAAAAGCAAAAGATTTAAATATCCAGATATATGAAGATGACCCTACATCAAAAATTCTGTTTAATGGAACCAACTGTGCTGCCCATCACAAATACACTGGGTTAAAAAAAATGTTGTAAATATACACAGTGGAATATTACACAGTCATAAAGAAGGACAAAATTTTGAACTTTATAGCAACTTGGATGGATTTAGAGCCTGTAGTACTCAGTGATATAAAATAGAAACAAAGAACTGAGTACCACATGTTCTTACTCATAAGCAGACCCTGAATAATTATCATACTACAAAAAAGGGATTGGCAGTAGTGGAAAACTGCCAGGCGAGGAGTGGGGCACATTCATCAATAAGAGTACCTGATCTCACACCAGGTGAAATGGAGGCCAAAGCTTTACCTGTACAATTACCAGGTGAAATGGAGGTCAAAGCTTTACCTGTACAATGAGGCCCAAACTTTACCTGTACAATTACCATTTATATAGCTAACCCTGAATTGTACCCTACATCTTTAAAATTTTAAAAAGTAATAGCAAATTTTAAAAAATAGGTTTAGTTTCCACTGAGATCTGCCCAATGTTATTTAGTACAGGGGCCCCCAAATGTCTGCAAGGTTGTGAAAAAATGGTATCAATGAATGATGCCAGGCCTGGGTGCTAGGTGTTGGGGCACAGTTGAAGGTGGTGGGAACTGTGGAGAACTGGAAAGTTTATGCCCAATCTGGAAGGCACAGGAGCCACTGTTGCCATGTAGAATGTCGGTCCTGTGTTGACAGATTTTCTTTCTATTGAAAAGAAGCCTGAAAACCGGCATACACTAATTCTGCTGACTTAGACATGGTAATTCTATTTTGCTTTTAATAAAACAAACTAGAAGGTTGAATCTTGACAAATGTTTTATTATAAACTGTGCCTTCATAGTCAAACAGTTCAAGTGACCCTTACTCTTTCATTCACGCCCTTGTTTCCAGTCCTGTTCTAGAGTATTGCTAAAATTTAAGAACAATAACTTATTTTTAGTACATCATCCATTATTTCTTTGTTATAGATTAAAACAAACATAGCACTTCAATGCGTTTATATATTTTTGCTCAATTCAATAGTGTTAATACATTTAGAAAACATATTTTAGAGTGATTATTATGGTATGTGCTAGAAGAATGATTTCTTTCTTATTCATTGTCTTTTTAAAGTATAGATAATGTAGTGTTTATGCATATATTAACTATGAATTTAGATCTTTCTCTCTTATAATAGCAAAACCTATTTACAGAGGCTTAACTATTTTTCTCATCTGTTATAGACAAAAATCTTCCCTAGTGTTTGAGTTTAGCTAAAGCTCTTTTGTGGAAAAAAGAAGGCAGGGGAGAGAGGGGAGAGGGGGAGAGAGGAGGGTGGAGGGCATATGACAACACAAAAGGGTATCTGGTCCACTACCAGGGAGAGTGAGAGCCAGTTAGAAGCACAAACTTCACTTCCATGCAGCCTACTTAGATAATTAGCCCTCACTTGTACCCGGCATCGCTATAATTTTTAAAAATGTTCATGAATCAATCTTCATGTTATAAAACTTCTTAACAGAACTTTGTCTCAATTTATCATCTTACAATCAAACTATTGACTCAAGATTATTCAGGTAAATGTGAGTCAAGATTGACTCACTAAAGTAGTAAAAGTTAAGAAAAATCTAGATCACTTGCTCATTGCAAAATTGAGTGCAAGCTTCAAATATAACTTCTACTATAAATCAGAATAAATATCCCCTTTTATATTAAAAATATCTAACTTGAAAATTAATGACCTATATTTCAATTGGAGAGAATAGTTTGACCCTGAAAATAGGAGAGCTTCAGAGTTGAGTCTAAACTGTTTAGACAAAAAAAACTGTTTGCTGTGTGTTGCTACGCAAATGTAAGTTTCTATACATGTCCTAAAGGGTGATAGACTAGGTAAGATTCCCTCTATTATCCAGTTAGAAGGGAAGCACCTACTTCTTTATGACTTTTTTTCCTTTGGAGATTCCACTTACATTTAATAATTTTCATCTCTATATTTTCAACAACAAACACACACTGCCCCAAACAAACAGGAGTAAACATCTTCAGTGAAGAACTCTAAATTGTTGGAAAATAAAAGAGAGACTTGAAGCCTGGAGATCGAGAAACACCTGGGCAGTTATGCATAAAGAGTCAGGGTTAAATGCATTCATCTTCTTTACACAAGGTTACTTTTCTATGTGATCATTCCAATAATTTTCTTCTGGGGATCTCTTAGAATGCTTTTGGCTGTAACAGAAAACTTTTCCTCCCAAGGAGTTTAAATAATAAAGGCATGTTATCTTACAGAGTAAGAAACTCAAGAGTAGCTCAAGAATGAAGTTGATTAATTCAGCAGACAGATCAACTATATTTTAAGGTCTCAAGGTTCTTTCCATCTCTCCCCTTCTCCTCTGCTTTATCAGTTTTCTCCTGAGGTTATTTTTTATTAGAGTCCCAAGATGGCTCCTGCAATTCTAGGAAACACATTCATACACAACCATCTCCAAGGAGAAAAGAGGTCATCTTTTACTGTGTTCCTCTTAAAGTAAGAAATCTTTTTTGTAACCCATCAGCAAACTTCACTTCACATCTGGTTGTTCAAAATTGTGTCACAAGCTCATGCCTGATGAGTCACTGGCAAAAAGAATGGGACCATCATAAAGCATATGACTTTGTGGAGAAGAAAAGTTAATACCATTAATATTTTTTTAAAGGAAGGAGAATGCAAAGTAGGTGTTAGTTACATGATATTTACCTGTCTGCAAGGCCTATTTCAAATGATGACCCAAATCAATCCCCTTCTAAAAAAGAAAAAAAAAAGTAAGTTTTTGCTTTATTTAGGTATAATAAATATAGAAAAATTGCACAAGTTTAACATATACATCTTTGATGAATTTGGTCACATGCCTATACTTGTGATACTATCCTCACAACCAAGATACTAAATACATCCACCACCTTCCAAAAATTTCTACGCATTTTTTTTGTAAGAACACTTAGCATGAGATCTATCCTCTTATCATATCTTAAAGTGTATTATATTGAATTGCTAACTATAGGTACCATGTTGTGCAGCAAACCTTAAAACCTAATTCATCTTGCAAAAAAGAATTTTATACTCCTTGAACAATTCCTCATCTCCTTCTTCTCTCAGTCCTTATTAGCCACCATTCTATTTTCTGCTTCTGTAAGTTTGACAGTTTTAGATACCACACATAAGTGGAATAATGAAGAAGAATTTTTTTTATTTTAACTTATTCTGTCTATCTTAACTTCTGCTCTAATAAATTGACCTATCATGAGAAAAATAACTAAATAGTTTCCATAGTTTATTGTAATATTTATATTTGAATATGTATAGTTTAAGTGTTTACATTATGTTAAGGCTATTGTTAGAATTGTAACTTTTACAATTACAAGTGCACAAATGAATTATAAATGTCTGTATATATATAAAAGAATATGTAGTTTAAATAAATAACTCATAATAGCCTGGTAGGCATGAGGAGAACAGTGCTTTTGACTGGAAGTCCTTCAATGGACCTTCAATGGATAGAGTTGGGAATTTGGTAATATCTTAATGCCATCTATTAGAAAATACTCCTTATTTTAGCATCACAATATTTTAAAGCCAATAAAATAACTGTTAGATATCCATAGTCACTAAATATAAATTGAATCACTATTTGTGTAAGAAATATAATTTTATGAAATGTGCAAATATTCATACAATGGAAGAACTATCTCTAGCTACCTCACATAATCCAATGTCTATAAAAAGTCTTCAGTTGTCTTGGTAACATTGATACAAATGTTTAGATAGAAACATGTGAATAAGATTATCTTGGAAATAACATTGACTTGGGAGTTGAGATCACATTTCAGATACCACCTTTGCCATAAACTGTGCAAATTGGGTAATTTACTTTACTGTACTGTAGTGACTTCATCTGTGAAATGAGGCTACTGCCCTGAATGTACTTTTCAAATTCCATGACCTGAATTTTCATTCCTAAAATAAATGGTTCTGATTCCTAATATTTAAATGTTTTTAAATGATCTATTTGTGTTTATTTATACTCTCTCTCTCTTTCCCTCCCTCCCTTACAAGTAAACAGTGCTTCTGTATGTTGTTATTTTTATTCAGCACCATCCATGACCTAAGATTTTAGTAAATGAAGGCTTTTTGGATGAGTATTATGATTACAAGTACAAGAAGGATGATGAGAGTGCAAGTATGGTCCAAAGATGTTATTTTCTGCCATGAAACACAGTTTCATACAAAAGTAATGCTTTTATTTATATATGCTGCATCCTTGTTAGATGCTCAAAATTATTATAAGTAATCTTGCTTGTGTTTTCAAATTTATGATGATTCATTATTTGTTTTCTAATGTGGAAGATCTGTTGAATACCATTAAATGGATTATTACACCACTACGTGTTACTGCTATAAAATCTTAGAAACATCACATCTCATACTTATAGACTTCAGTGCTTCAAGACTCAGGATCCCATATTTAATAAATAAGCCAATTAGTAAATTTCTTCAATTGGAAGTTTTAACTCTCAGTTGTTTGATATGGGAAAGGTTTTTATATGGTGCTAATTAAATGACACTTTAGAAGAAGCTTTTTAAAAAAATTCTTTGGTACAATTCAGAGTTAGGTATACAAATATTCGTTGTACAGGTACCCTTGTTGGTGAGGTGTGCCCCTCCTTCTCCAGGCAGTTTCCCACTACTGCCAATCCCACCTCCCTGTCTCCTCTCCTACACCCCTGCAGTTTCTCGCTACTGTCATTCCTTTCCTTATGGTATTACTATAGTTGTTCATGGTCCACTTATGAGTAAGAACATGTGATACTCAGGTCCTTGTTTCTGTGAAAGATCACCCAGTATTACAGACTCTAAGTCCACCCACGTTGCTGCAAAGTTCATGATTTTGTTCTTCTTTATGTATGGCTGCATAATATTCCATTGTGTGTATGTACCACATTTTTTTAAAACCAGTCTTCTTTTGATGGGCAGCATGGTTGGTTCCATATTCTTGCTATTGTGAACAATGCTGTGATAAACATATGTGTGCATGTATCTTTTTTATATAGTGATTTGAGTTCTTCTGGGTATATTCCCAGTAGGGGGATTATGAGGTCATATGAAAGATCGATTTTTAGAACTGTTTTCCACAGAGGCTGTACTAATTTACGCTCCCACCAACAGTGTAGAAGTGTTCCCTTTTCACCACATCCTCTCCAGTATCTATTATTTTTTGAGTTATTGATGATGGTCTTTTTGACTTGAGTTAGGTGTTATATCAGTGTAGTTTTAATTTGCATTTCTTTGATGACTAGTTAAGCTGAACATTTTTTCATGTATCTGCTGGCTGCTAGTATGTCCTCTTTTGAGAACTGTCTATTCATATTTTTTGCCCATTTTGTAATGGGATTGTTTGTTTTCTTTTCTTTTCAGCACGCTTGAATTCCTTGTAGATCCTAGATGTTAGGCCTTTGTCAGAAATGGAGTTGGCAAATACTTTTTCCCAGTCTGTAGGCTGTCTCCCTGCTCTCTTGATGGTTTCTTTGGCTTTGCAGAAGCTTGTCAGTTTGATAAAGTCCCACTTGTCTCTTATGGCATGGGCACTTGGGGTTTTGATCAGGAATTGGTTGCCAGTTCCAATTTCCATAAGAGTGTCTCCTGCATTTTCTAAGATTCTTATGGTTTGAGGTTTTACATTTAGGTCTCTCTGATTATATTGGTCCATATGCCTGCTCTTGTACCAATACCAGGCTGTTTTAATTATTGTAGCTTTATAATAAAATTTAAAGTCTGGGAGTGTGACACCTCCTGTTTCTTTTCTTTCCTTTTTTTTTTTTTTTTTGCTGATGATTCTTTTGGCTATTCGTGGTTGTTTTTGTTTCCATATGAATTCCTGTATTGCTGTTTCTAGGTCTGAGAAGAATGTTGCTGGTAATTTTATGGCTATTACGTTAAATCTGTAGATTACCTTAGGTGGAATGGACATCTTAACAATGTTGATTCTTCCAATCCATGAGCATGAAATATTTTTCCGCTTGTTTTGTGTCATCTTTGATTTCTTTGAGCAGTGTTTTGTAGTTTTCATTGTAAAGATCTTTCACTTCTCTGGTTAGGAAGATGTCAATGTATTTCATTTTTCTTGTGGCTATTGTGAATGGAATTGTGCTTTTTATTTGGGTTTCTGTTTGTTTATTATTGGTGTATAGAAATATGATTGTCTTTTGCACATTTATTTTATACCCTGAGATTTTGCCAAAGTCCTTTATCAGTGCAAGGAGATTTTTGACAGATTCTCTTGGGTTTTCAAGGCATAGAATCATGTCATCTGCAAAGAGGGATAACTTGATTTCCTCTTTTTCTATTTGGATACCCCTGATCGCCTTCTCTTCTCTGATTGCTCTAGCTAGAACTTCCAAAACTATGTTGAACAGGAGAGGTGAGAGTTGGCTTTCTTGTCTTGTTCCAGTTTTCAGAGGAAATGGTTCCAATTTCTCTGTTTAGCAGTATGCTGGCTGTGGGTTTCTCATAGATGATTCTTAATATTCTGAGGTATGTTCCATCTATACCTAGATGTTCGTGGGTTTTTACCAAGAAGGGGTACTAGGTTTTATCAAAAACGTTTTCTGCTTCTAATGATATAGCCATGTGGTTTTTGTTTTTATATCTGTTGATTTAATTACATTTATGATCTTATGAAAGTTGAACCAGCTTTGAATCCCAGGGATGAAGCCTATTTGGTCGTGCTGGATGATTTTTGATACCTG
The DNA here is from genome assembly GCF_000164805.1 of Carlito syrichta. Taxonomy (NCBI): domain Eukaryota; kingdom Metazoa; phylum Chordata; class Mammalia; order Primates; family Tarsiidae; genus Carlito; species Carlito syrichta. The sequence continues at coordinate 401,455 of NW_007248630.1, read as the reverse complement.
TTGTTGAATTTGGTTTGCTAGAATCTTGTTGAGAATTTTAGCATCTGTGTTCATCAAGGATATTGGCCTGTAGTACTCTTTCTTTGTTGGATCTTTACCTGGCTTGGGTATCAATGTGATGTTAGCTTCATAAAATGATTTAGGGAGAGTTCCATCTTTCTCAATCACCTGGAGTACTTTCAAAAGAGTTGGTATCAGTTCCTCCTTGTATGTTTTGTACAGTTCTGCTGGAAAACCATCTAGTCTGGGGCCTTTTTGTTTTTTATAGGTAGTTTTCTTAAGACATAGTCAATTTCCTGGATTGTTATCGGTCTATTTAGGGTCTCAATTTCTTCTTGTTTCAACCTGGGGAGGTTGTGTGATGTCAGAATGTCCTCCATTTCCTTTAGGTTTTCAAGATTGTTTCCATACATGTGTACATAGTAGTCTCTGATCATCTTTTGTATTTCTTCAGGATCAGTTGTGACTTCATCTTTTGTGTTTCTAATTGAGTTTATTTGGGCTGTTTCTCTCTTTTTCTTGGTAAATCTAGCTAGGGGACCATCAATCTTGTTTATCCGTTCAAAGAACCAGCTTTTTGTTTCATTGATTTTTTGTATTATCTTTTTTGTCTTCTATGTCCTGGATTTGGGCTTTTATTATGGTGATCTGGATTCTTCTGCTGACGTTAGGGTTTCATTGGTCTTGCTATTCCAGCTTCCTCAAGTGACTTGTTAGGCTGTTAACTTGTGATCTTTCCATTTTCTTCATTTGTGATTTTAGAGATATGAATTCCCCTCTTACTACTGCTTTCATGTCGTCCCAGAAGTTTTGGTAATATGTTGCTTCATTTTCATTTGTTTCCAGGTGTCTTTTAATCTCTGTTTTGATTTCCATATTGACCTAGGAGTTGCTTAGCATCATGCTGTTTAATGTCCATGTCTTTGTGGGTTTTGGGGGAACTTTATTGGTGTTGATATCTATTTATATTCCACTGTGGAACGTGCATGACAGAATTTCAGTCTTATGAAATTTGTTTATGCTTGATTTATGGCAAGGATGTGGTCAATCTTAGAGTACATTCCATGTGGTGATGAGTAGAATGTATATTCTGTGGTTGTTGAGTGGAGTGTTCTGTAGTTATCAATTAAGTCCATTTGTTCAAGGGTCACATTGAGGTTCTGGATCTTCTTGCTGATTTTTTTCTCTCGGTGATCTGCTGGGTTGTGAGTGGTGTATTAAAGTCCCCAGCTTTGATAGTGTTAAAGTGAATATATTTTTTAAGTTGCCTAGTAGCTGCTTTATGAAAGTTGGTGCTCTTATTTTGGGTGCATATATGTTTAGGATGAATATTTCTTGTTGATGGATTGAATCTTTGATCATTATATAGGACCATCTGTGTCTTTTTTAATGTTTGATAACTTAAAGGGTATTTTGTCTGATATTAAGATCACAACATCTGCTTTCTTTTGTGTTCCATTTGCCTGAAAATTTGCTTCCCATCCTCTTCCTTTGAGTCTGTTGACATGAGTCTCTTGGAGACAATATATTGTTGCCTCATGATGTTTTATCCATTTTGCCATTCTATGTCTTTTCAGTGGTGCATTTGCTTCATTCACATTCAGGCTAATTATTGAAATGTGAGAGTTTATCCCTGTCATTATGTTCTTATACAGTTGCTGTTGTTTCTATTTGTTTGTTGTATTTCTTTTGATTTTGGGGTTGATTCATGTGTGTTTTTTATCTTTTTCCTGCACTCTTGTGAAGAATATTATCATTCTTTTTTCCCTTTCTTCCGTGTTTAATGCTTTCTTAAGTGTTTCCTGTAGAGCTGGTCTAGAGGCAGTGTAAGTTCTTAGAGATTGAATGTCTGGGAAAGATTTTAATTCTTCCTCACTGATGAAGTTTAACTTAGCAGAATAGGTTATTCATGTTTGAAATTGTTTATCTTTGAGAATTTTGAAGATTGGGCTCCAAGCTCTCCTAGCCTGAAGTGTTTCTGTAGATAAATCTGCTGATATTCTAATTGGTCTTCCTCAGTAGGTAGTCTGATCTTTTTCTCTTGCTGCCTTTAAGATTTTTTCTTTTATACCTACTTTGTTTAGGCAAATTACTATGTGTCTATGAGTTGGTCTTCTCATTTGTTATCTTGCAGGGGTTCTCTGAATCTCATGTTCGAATGGTCGCATCACTGATGAGATGAGGGATGTTTTCTTGAATAATTTCATGGAATGTTTGTTCCAGGATGATCTCTGTCTCTCTTTCTGCTCAGGAAGTCCAATTACTCCATATTTGGTCTCTTGAAATACTTACTCATCTCTTGAAGATTTTGTTCTGTCTTTTTAAGCTTCTTTTCTATGTTTTTGATAGTTTGGGTTAGTTCTATATTTTGGTCCTCAATCTCTGAGATTCTTTCTTCTGCTCGAATAATTCTGCTTTCCATGCTTATCAGTTTGTTATTTATTTATTCACAGTATTCTTTACTGCTGTTATCTCAGTTATCAACTCCTTCCTATTTTCCTCTTTTCTCTCCTCAATTATTTTTATTCTCTCTATTAATGTCTTGATATCTGGGTTTATAGTTTAAGATCAGTCATTCTGGGGACTCTTCATTGTTTGCAATCCAAAGTCTGTTTTCTCAGTGTCTGACCTTCCAGGGGTCTGTGTGAAACTCATATTCTTCTTTGGTTTTCCTTCATTTGTGTAGATTTTCCTCTCTCCCACCCACCCGCCTCCCCACACACACACCGTTCTTTAATTCTGTTGCTCAGGAATGGCTGAGATGCTTTTACTTCTGTTTGCTCAGTCTCCTATTCTTCATTATGTTGACCTTCTGACTTTGTTCAATTCTGAAACTGGACTGTGGGTTGGGGGGGCCATTCTTTTTGCAGTTTTGAGATTTAAATGAGGAGGGATCTGTGATTCAACATCTGTCTGCAGATCCCAGCATCCGCCAATAGGCGTATGGGAACCCTGGAACCCACTTCCCACTGCCTTACAGTCTGTCCATGCAGTGGCAGTATAGGTTTGCTCCCTGGAAGCAAAATGAGGTAAGAAAAAGGAAAATAATGAAAAAAGGATGAGGGAGGGCAAGAAGAAGGTGGAGAGAGAACTGTAAGAGGGAAAACAGATAGACATACCAACCGGCTTGCTGCCTGTCAAATCTGCCACTCAGATCTGACCTGTCTGTGTCCAATCCAGCATGGGGGAGGGGCTTCTCTCTCCCATTTTGATGAGATTGCCCTAGGTCTCAAGTTGGTGACTGGGTGGAGCTGGGTAGATTTGGGTGGGGCAACGCAGGTATTTGCTTTGTCCTTAGATCCCATGTTGGAGGCTGGGTGGGGCTGGGTGGGGCAATGCAGGTCTCTGCCTGGTTCTGGGACAGAGAAAATGGTTGCAGTCAGTGTCTCTTCACCAGGCATGGGGCACCACTCAGACTCTCCCCATCGTCTCTCTCCACTGATCAGATCCTGGGCTCCTTTTGATCCACTATAACAGGTAATGGTGTGGGCCAGGCATTAGGCAATTAGAATCAGCTGAATTCAGCAGGCTCTTCTCTGAAGAGTCCCATGAACACCAGACTATCTTGTGTGCCCTGCACTCCTATCTCAGGGTGGTGAGGCTCACAGTCACCCTCAGAGGGGGGCCTGGGTGCATGAACCCAAATTTCCCTCAGATGGACTTTCACTCTCCCACCAGAGCAGTTCTATTCACTCAGAGAGTCTTTATGGACACTTGCTTTTACGAAGACTCTCACAGTTTGACCTGTCTGGTCACCATCTTAAGCTCACTAGAAGAAGCTTAATGACAGATCTGTTTCAAATATTTTTGTTTTTCATCTAGGGCTATGAAAATCCTTGTATGTTCTTATATTAGTTTCTTAGGGCTATTCTAACAAATTTTCACAACTTTCTGTCTTATAAAAAAAGAAATTTATTTTCTCAAAGTCCTGGGGGCAAAAAGTAATAACTGAAGGTGTCAGCAGATATGTACTCCCTCTGAAGGCTCTAGGGAGGAAGAATATTTTCCTTTCTCTTCCAGCTTCTAGTAGCTTCAGGAGTTTCTTGCAGTTGTTTCACACTAATCCCTGCCTCCATTTTCACAGGTCCATTTCTGTGTGTTTTGTCTTTTCTGTCAATCTAAAATATCCTTATGCCTTTCTTATAATGACTGTCAAGACTTGTCATTGAGTTCAGGACCAGATTATCCTGGATAATCTCATCTCACAATCCTTTACTTAATTACATCTGTAAACATTCTTTTTTCAAATGAGGTCACATTTACGTGTTCCAGGGCTTAGGACATAGACACATATTTGGGAGAGGGGGCTTCCCTTCAACTCAATGTAATTCCACATGTATGGGCTCCAAAGAAACCTTGTTTGATTTCTTACTCTGTATGCTACTTACATGTATAGCTAAAGAGAGAGAGGACACATTAAAATCATGTTTGCATTCCTAGTGTCTAGCACATTTCCTGACACCAAAGTCAACTCATAACTATACTTACTCAATGAATGAATTTCTTGTAATATTCTTAGCCTGAGGACTACATCTTGCTCTGTCTAAACATTAATTTTGTATCACTTGAGTTAAATATTTCTCATCTTCTTTGTAAAGTGTAATAGTTAAGGCTAGTCGTAGCACAGTGAAAAGTTCAACATAAAAAATCAAGTTTATTTTTTAATTGCTTATTAGAATTTGAGAATTGTGTACTATAACCCTGAATCTACCTTTTAGCTTGGAGCTTATCCATTATTGCTTCTTATACATTTTACTTATAAGAGAGTTAAGGGAGGCCCAAATTTTTCCTGTATGATGTCCACTTATATACTTAACCTTGAATTGTATCACACATTTAAAATAAATTTTTTAAAAAGAAAGATTTTAAATTGACTTAAGCTAATAAAAATATACTTAGTTTCAAACCTGGTTTGGCACTTTATAGATGCATGGCAATGAACAAGTTCCATAAACTTTTTAAGCGTCAGTTTTCTTATCTATAAAATGGGAATTTTCATTCCAAATTCCTAGGAATGTGAATATGAAATGTGATAGTATTTGAAAATTATATAATATAATTCTTGACACTAAAAACAATAAATTATTGTGAGCTCTTAATAATGATTTTTATCACTGTTAAATCATACAGTAGTTTATTTTGTACTGAAAATTGTATTTAGGATGTGTGGATGTCACAGATATGATTACATAACAAGATTTAAATTATTTCTGGGAACTGATCAAAATTTGTTAAAAAACACAAAATTCCTTTTATTTGGGACATATATCAAAACTTTATCCAAATCAATTTTTAAAATATGTGATTGACAAATATTGTGTATATTCATGGTGTAGAGTATTATTATTTGATATATAATGCATAATGATGCATATCAAATTAATCAACACATCTGTCACCACCTATGCTGTATATTAGCACCCCTAAATTTGTTCGTCTTATAAACTAAAGATTGTGCCTTTGGTCAACATCTCACCACTTCCTTCACTCACCATCTTACCTTTGAATAATCTCTTACCCAAGAAAAGAGTTTTGAATCAAAAAATTTTTCTGATACTTTTTAAATGAGTACTACCTAAGACTTGAATGTAAAAATAGTTCTCGTGTATTATCTGTTATAGTATTTTTGTTGTGCAAGGGGCATAGAGAGAAGAAACTGAATTTATGAGGACAACTGACCTCCAAATATGTGCATTCAATCCCCGTAGGTCAATTTACCAATTCCCAATAGTAGTCGGTGAAGATATGTGACTGATTAGGAACAGAAAAATTACCAGTATTAACAAAAACAATTTGAAGTGTTTACCTTTTAGTACTTGAATAACTCTGTTAAACAGAAGTACTCAATTGGATTATGAAGAGACTCTTATTGCACCCCTTACCCTGAGGTAATTGTGATGTCAGTAATTCAAATTATATTCAACAATGTAGTTTCACAACCTCTGATATTATAAAAAATGTTTCATTATTGTAAGCACATTTGCCATCCTCTAAAATGAGACCTTCCTGAGCATAAATTATACTTTGTCTTTCAAGACTATAAAAATGAATAATGATTATAATACCCATAGATAAATCAGCTGAGAACTAGCAATAACAGGCAAAGTAGATATAGTTACAAACATCAGGAGAAAATGTTACCAGTTGACCTACAAATAACTGTGCAGGAAGTGGAGAATGTGGTCTCATTTATAGTGTCTGAATTTAAGTTTCCTCTTTAAAGGACAAATTAATACAATTTTCAAAATTACTTGAGTTTTATTATGTAATAAAAAAGTCTCTGTCTTAACAGGTTTATTGAACTTTATTTATTTTACTTGTTGCTCACTTTTCCATCCATGGAATTTATCACATTTATCAGTTGTATACTGAATGAGAAAATCTCCAAGATTTATTTCAATCAAACTTTGAATGTCTAGTAATTAACAATAAAATGTGTATGCTTTCCCTAGTAAAGTCATACTTTTGTTTACATCCTCAGTCTTCCCTCTTTCTTAATTCACATGGATTTTTACTTTACATTTTGAAATAAAGACAACCCATAAACAAAGGCTGTGAGTAAAGATGACATCACATGTAAATTTCTCAATGTGTTTTGCAGGCCAGTATCTTCAGCATTATCTGGGGACTCGTTAAAAATGCAAATGTATGAGCACCATTTCAGATCTGTGGAATTGAAAACCCTCTAGGTACACTTCAGCAAGGTGTGTTTCAACAAGCCGATCTAGGTAACTCTAATGCACACTATACTTTGAGAACCACTGGTCTGTGACAGTCCAGGATACTCAAACAGTGTATTCTCTTACTGCCTACAGAGACTGACTTTGTTCAAGTGTGGAAGTATGCATGCATTTTATAAGAGGGAGGATTGAATCTTTCTACAAATGCCCTGATTCATACATTGGACTAGATTATTTATATATATTGGTCAATACTGTTTCTTAACCCTACTTTCAATTTATTGATAAGAAATCCCTACCCTATTTTATTTTGTGGTGTGGCTGGTCTGTTGGTAATTTTTTTCCTTCTTATACTCAATTCCAACTCTTTGTTCAACTGGGAAATACGGCCTCTATCTTAATAAGTAATCTGATTTTGCAATAGAAACTGAAGAACAGATATAATACCTGATTCTCTTACATACACATTTGATATCAGTGATGCCTCACAATGATTCTTCACATTAACTGTCATTATTTTTATAGTTTTATTGCAGTATAACTTACAAAGTATAAAAGTCACCAATTTTAAATGTACTATAAATTGTAGTAAATTAATAGTTATGCAGCCATGACAATGCAATTTTAACACATTTCCATTGTGCCAAAAACATTCCTCATGCTCAATTCTAATCAATTCCTGTTCCCATACCAAGCATCAGATGCCAACTACAATCTGCTTGCATATTTCAGGACATTTTGTGTAAATAGAATTATCCAATATGTGGTCTTTGTGTCTGGCTTATTTCATTTATATTATTTCTGAGGTTGATTCATGTAGCTTGTATCAATCTTCTGTTTCCTTTTTTTTTTTAACTGAATAATATTTTGTTCATTCATTAAGTAGTTTATGGACATTTGGAATATTTCCAGTTTTGTGTTATTAAAAATAATGTACCCATGAAGATTTACATGAAACCTTTCTATGAAGATATATGCTTTCATTTTTCTTGGGTGGTGGAACTGTTGAGATATGATAAATTTATGTCTAACTCTTGAAGAAATTGAGAAACCATTTTCCAAAGAGGCTGTACATTCTCACCAGCAGTGTATATGGGTTTTAATTTCTCCATACTCTCTTAAAAAATTTTTATGGTCTTTTGCTTGATTATAGCCATTTTATGCATATAAGATGTTTTGTCATTGTGTTTGCAAATTGCATTTTATTAATGACCAATAATAGGAAATATTTTATGCTCATTGGCCATTTGTTTCTATCTATTTAAATATTTGGCTACATTTTAGAATTGGTTGTTGGTCATCTTTTTATGTAGTTTTTCAAGTTCTTTATATATTCAGGTACATGTTCACATTTGGATATGATTTTTATAAATTTTTTATAGACTATGGTTTATTTTCATTTTTCTAATGTTTTCTTTTGAAGCAACAAAGATTTTAATTTTGAAGAAGTCTAATTTATCATGACTTTTAAAATATATTTTTATTTTTTTGTATGCAAAATTGAACTTTGACTTAACCCAGAATTATGAAGATTTCTCTTATGTTTTCTTACAGACAGCTTATACTTTAGGCTTTTACATTTAGATTTAAGATTCAATTTGACTCATTTTTGTATATGTTATGAGATAACAGTCTATTTTTTTCTATATGTTTAATGTCTTTTTGCTATTGTCTTGAGTTAATATTTCTTTTGGATTAGACATTTTCTAGTGTACCATTGTAATTCCTTTGATGTTTTGTTTTGTTTTTAATATTTTAAGATATTCTTTATTAAAATGCATTTATTTTTAATTGAAACAATTTTTATTGTGTGCAATATGTTGTTTTGAAGTTATGTATACATTGTGGAATGGTCAACTTGAGCTAATTAACATGTGTTACCTCATATAACTTTTTGTGGTGATAACATTTAAAATCTCTTATCTTAGCCATCTCAATACAATACATGGTTATCAACTATAGTAACCATGTTGTACAATAAATCTCTTGATCTTATTTCTCTTATCTAACTGAAATTTTGTATTTAATTGGCCAACATCTCTCCAACCATTTCCACTCGCCAAACCCCGCTAACTACCATTCTACTCTCCACTTTTATTAGTTCAATATTTTTAGGTTCCATATGTAAAAGAGATCATATAGTGTTTGTATTCTGTGTCTGATTAATTTCATTTAACATAATATTCTCCAGGATCATCCAAGTTTTCACCAAGGAGAGAATTTTCTTCTCTTTTAAAGCAAAATATTAGTCCTTTATGGTTATATATGTCACATTTTCTTCATCCATTCATTATTTGATGGACACATGGGTTGATTAACATGTTATTTTTGAATACAAGATCTGCTCCTTATCATCAAAAGTCAACTCCATCACCAAAGCACCTGTTAAATATCTAATCTTCCTTCAAAACCCAACTCAGCTCATACTTTCACTTGAAGACTTCTCCCATGCCAATCCCCAAGTATAAATATCCTACACCTCTACATCTTCAGTGATTATACTTATTATAGAAGGTGAAAGGGTGACATGCCAAAATGGAAAATTTACTGAAATAATCTTAGCCAAAGAGTAGCCATTTTAACATTACTTAGCTTTGTCATGTTTTTCTAACAGTTCACTTTACCCTCTAATCATTAGCCAAGGACAGAATCATTTTCCCAGAGATAGCTATTGATTATTTACAACCCTGTTCCCAAACTTGCTTTGTACTATTTATTTTTCTACTCTGAGTCTGTCTTTTGGCCATAAATACCAGGAAGAACTAATCTATTGAAAGCAGCCCCTTGTGACCTACATGACACAGACAGACTCCATCACACTAAGCAGCCGTTTGTGATCTATGTGATACAGACAGACACCATCCCCATGGCAACAGTTATGTGAGTAACCCACCCATCTGCCTGCCCTTCTAAAAAATGCATTTATTTTTAATTGGAACAATTTATAATATATTAATTGTGTACAATATTGCAACCACCCAATCAAGTTAACGACCTGCTCCCACCAGAGGAAAGGTTTTAAAAGCATTCAACCTCAAGCAGCCACGGCCATGCTTTTGTTTTCCTAAGCTTTGGCCCTCTTGCCTACCTAGGGGAAGTGAATCTCCTTCATTTCTCTAATCTACTTTCTAAATAAACTACATTTTCTGATCTAATTTCTGTGCATTTCTTTGCATCTTACCTGTAGCAATGGCTCAGCACACAGGTCCACTGACCTGACAATCCTCATAGACCTAACTTTTTTTTTTTTTTAGTTTTTGTTTTTTTTTTTAAGACATGGGATACAATCAGGGTTAGGTATACAAATATTCTTTATGCAGCCACCCTTGTAGACCTAACATTTTTGGTGACCTAACAGGAAGCATTGTCATTTTAGGTTCACTTTGATACTTTATGACATTATGAGTTTTCCAAGATTCTACTGCCATTTCAGTATCTACCCCAGTAGCTGAAGGATTCTTAAAGATCTCAAACGTTTTGTCCATGGTTTAATGCCTAATCACTAACACACCTGGCATCAGAGCATAGGCCCACTGATTCATGGTCCAGACCCAGGATGGTTTCAACTCCTCTTATATTTCAACCTTCACCTTGTACATCATTAGTTTTTACAAATCCAATTTTCTGACCTTATAAAAAAGTGGCAGGGTACTTCTCTTAAGTGCCTTCTCTACTTGTATCATAATATTTTTTATTATCTATGTTTTTTATTTTATTCTTTATAATTTATTATCTATATCTGTGATTTCCTCAAGAAAAATGGTCATATTTATCTCGATATCCCCCTCATTGAACACAGTACTCAATACAAGAAAAGGACTTAGCAAGTATTAGTAGAGTTTTGTTGAATTAAATTAAATCAACATTTGAATTTAACTTATTTGGCTGGATTGTGGGTATAATATAATCAAGTCAAATGTTTGTTGTTGGTGGTCATAAGAGTTGAATAGATTTTAGAAAATTCCAAGAGAAAGTTATAGCTAACTGCTGCATACAATGAATTTCAAACAGATGGTCAACAGTAATGCCAAGTCCTTTCTTATTTTGACTCCTTTGATAATTATGTAGTGAGCCTTGACATGAATTTGGTTTGATAGCCAAAATAGTTATCACTCACTACATTCTTTCTTACGTGAGCCCAGAAATCAACAAATGTGATAGTTTGACTAGTTTATATGAACAGTTTTCTTTGAATAAATCATTTTGTTGGATGATTTTTAAATTGTTAATTTTTATATTTTGTGACTTATCAGGAAGATGTATTTGTTTCTGTTCTTTTTAGAGACAGAGTCCTGCTCTGTTTCCTAGGCTGGAATGCAGTGGTACAAATCATAACTTGAACAACTATAATACTATATGAAAATGGTTGGCAGTAGTGGAAAACTGTCAGAAGAGGGGGGTGGGATTGGCAGTTGAGGGAAACTGCTAGGGGAGGGAGGGACATACCTCATCAACAAGGGAACCTGCATATCAATGTTTGTATACCTAACACTGAATTATACCCCACATCTTTATAATAAAAAAAAGAAATAAAAGAGTCACACAGATTACTAATGAAAGAGTGTTAGGAATGAACAGATAAGTTTTTAAAACTGTGGAAATTTTACAAATAAAATATCAAATCGTTAAAAAAATTAATAAATAAATAAAAATTAAAAATGAATAAACAAACCACTTTCATTTCAGCATCTTAATCCTGTCTATGTGTTTTACAAATTTTGAAGTGCTACTAGATATCAGATACCAGTTGTATAGGAGAATTCTATATTTTATGTGATTATTTTAAATCATAGGTCAGGATACATCTTTAAAAATCTTTCAAGTGGCCTAGGTTCCTGCTAACACTTGTTACTTTGATATGCTTTTAAACTAAAAATGAATTAAAACAGAGCAATGGAAAGTCCTTTTGAAAATGTGAAAAGAGTCAAATATTCCATTTTATTATTGAATAATATTAGCTTTATTATTATAATAGAATACAGTATGACATAAAATTAGGAGCTTTTGCTAAACTCTGTAAAGCAATACATGCATCTGCCATAAACAACCTTGATTCATGTTAGGTTTTATTGCCACTTCCCTGCACTAAGGTGCAATAAACATTCAGTGTCATCTTAAAAAAAAAAAAATTCCTGGGAGTAAACAGGAACTGCCCCTTATAAGAGTGTATCTTTATTTTCAAGGAAGACTTAATTAGTATTACATGGTTTAGCAAAGCACTGTAGAAAAGCTACATAGAATAATTTGTCTTTGATAAACTTTGCAATCAATGTTTACAGTAGAATACTATCCACATATACTAACAAACTAAGAAATGATAGAAATGCAGTCATTGCATAGCAGAAAGCAGACTATTAAGAAATATTCACATCTAATGAGCAAAATACAGACCAAAAGTTAGCCATGAGGAGTCTGGAAGATAAAATGTTCTCAATAAACACATTAAGTTAACGCCGAAAAATAACAAGATAAACAGCAACACAGAAGTTAGAGCCATAATTTATTTTATTTTCTATACATATTATCTACACAGGATACCAGAGGATGAAATGTCCTTGGTTCAGCCTTTATTGGCCTAGCTTGTGAAATTTAGGCAGGACCAAATCAAACAATGAAGCACATTTAAAAAGAAAACCAGAGTTTGTTTAGGAAAACACAGTGTATTTTCCTTCGTCATTGGATAGCAGCTTTTTGAGAAAAACATTGCTCAAAATGTGGGTATGGATCCCATTTGTTTTATTTGGCAATTATACTAACAGGTTTATGTTGTAGTATTCGAAATGTGTTTAGACCATGACCTGTGGATTCTGAACACTAAATTTAAATATCTGTGAAACTCTATCAGACAAAAGGAGACTTCAAAAATACCTTCTGCATAAATATTTATCTCTAAAACATCTGGGCAGTAATGAAACAGACTAGATATTTTATAGGAAGTATTAAAGGACCTCTTTTATTTAAAGCCCTTACATAGTACATCTACAAATATATTGCTACAGTATAAATGAAATGTAATATTACTCAATAAAAGCTATTTCCTGTACATTCTTTCATGAATTTTATATTTAATGCTACATATAGTACAACACTTACTGAAATAGTTGGTATCAGCAAATATAGCAATAGTATACAGTTGAATTTCTAGTGCCAACTAATGCTTCCCATTTTCTTTCTATATTACAGTAGCCTAAAATAGGGAAATGTTTTGTTGCATGACATGAACAGATAGAAACTGGTCTACTACTGTACACAGAACAACAGTTTGAAATTATAATTCTTCTCTACATAGGCGGACTTTATACCCATATGTTTTAAGTCTCATCTGATTCTTCCTGGCTGTTCTGTTCTTAAATGCAGGCTGTAAATGTATTTCCATAGCATTTAACAACATTCTAACAGCTAAAAGCAGTGATTCCTATGCAGTATTTAATAACACAACATTTAAAAAAGTAAAAAAAAGTACAATCTCATGCTGTATATTTACATATATAATTCATATATTCTATTTTTGTTTGCTATTCATAAATTTCAATCTAAAGCTCTTAATGTAGTTATATAAAAGAATACATTCAACAATTCTAGAGCTTGCAAAACGGTTTTGCCCCTCTAAAAACATCTTCATAATGAGAATCAAGTGATTATTGGGTCCATGTACTATCTGGAAATAAACAGGATGGAAAAGAGAATATTTTAAAATTCATTTAGCTGAGTTTAGTTTCTATTGAGTGTATGTGTCTATTAAAATGATTCTTTCTTGAGTCTAGTGGTAAAAGCCCAGGTGATAGTGAAATAGCCTATTTAAAGGAATTCTCTCCATTGAACTAAATGTGCTCTACAGTGAACAATTGCACCTTTGCCTATGAAATTTCCATGAATTTTAAAATAGCATTTTATGACAAAATAATGCATTAGGCATTTTTAAAAAGAGAAAGAATGGGAGATTTTTAGCTTTGGAAATAAAATGTTAAAGCTATACATCAGTTTAAGAACAAAACAAAAACATAAGCACATCATAGTTTGTGCAATAAAGACGCTGATTTTTAAAATACTTTCTTCATGAAACATTTATAATTTATCCTTTTAAACACTTTTACATAAAAATATTTTGACATATACAGTATTTTTTTAGAATATTTGGAAATATATAACTACAAATGACCTAGGGGGTATAGTTAAGTTTTATTTTTCTTCTACTTTTCCTCATATCTTTGAAACTTCTTCCCCCTCCTTTCCTTTCTTGTTCTGTCTCCTTCTGACATGATTTTGTTTTCTCACTTCCTCTCTCAGAATCCTGTCTCCAAGATGTATAGTCCGCTTTGCTTTGGACTTCCAGACAGGGATTTCTTGTTCTTATATGAATTATAGAAATAAGGAAAACTTCAAATTCTTTAAGACAGAGGCAATAAAGCAGACGGGAATTACTGCGTTGAGAACATAAAGCAATTCCCAGTGCAGAGGACGGAACAACAGAATGTGAGCAAAAGGACCTATTGATGTGGTGTGGGGGCTTTCAGTTGAGGCTCTCTGTTTAAATATGTAGCCCAGTAGACTAAGTTAAAGATTCCAAATAGCAGCGGGAAGGCTATTCTTGACAGTCGATCAATTTTGCTGACACTGTTAAAGGTTTTCTTGGGTTCTGGTGGTTTTGTTTCAGGCTTGACCTCTTTTGGTTCTATGGTTGCACTTTTAGCAATGGTGGCTAAGCCGGGGTCACCCCTGGCCAAATTAGGGGTGTAGCTGGTTGCTGTTGGAGCATAAGTGTTGTTCTTCTTAATGAGAGGATCCTTCACTTTCTTTGGCTGTAGAAGGAAAGAGTAAAGCATTTTGTTTAGTAAACTATGAGAAGCAGAATTATGAGTTGCAGAGCAAAATGAGCCTTACTTGGGAAACCAAATATATGCTTTATTTAAACTTAAGTAAATAATGCACAATTTTCTTATTTTGATAATTTTAAAAGGCAGACTATATTCTATAGTCATTGCATCGAGTGGTGGAGCATCACCAATTCTATTAAATATGGTAAATGGTACCACCACAATGGATCCTCTTACCTAACACATTTATGTATCTGTGGTTTAGATCAACATGGTTAAATAGACTTCTTTGCTGTCAATTCTTTCTTTCTGTTTAATATACTGTGACTATGTGACACAGTACACACCAGTACTCAAGTGTATTTGATAACAGAATTGAATCTTCAGGGACTATCTCAAGGTACTAGCAATCTACAGAATAGAATTTGGGAAAAGCTGCTGTCAAGAGAATCCCTTAGATTATGTCTAAACACTTTAAAGTCTCCATGTCTCTGACTTTGCTCTTCTTCCCACCATTCCAAGACTCATGTGCATTTTGACATGCTTTTCTTTCAAACCTCATAAAAAAAGATAGCACTCTCAGTGGTGATATAAAATCCACACTCTATCATTAGTTCTAACTGAGGGGAGCAAGAATATTCTTTAATTGATAATATTCTACAATGAGGCATTTCTTAGTAATTTCTGTATGCTATGATTACTAAAGCAAAGGTCTATTATGAAAAGAGAAAATGTGTCTGCCCTTGACTTCACTGAAAATTAAGGATAGTTCCCTTTGCAAACTCAGTTCAACTGAGGAATAAGTTGTAAACCTATGACCCATGTGATTAACCTCAGAAAAAAAGACTATGATTTTCAAGTTCTAAAAACTTATAATGAACTTGGAGAATAATGAATTTGAACAAGTTGATTTGCTCCTGATGTCAGATTAGTTAAAACTGTTCTCCACCCAATAGAAACCATTAATAACTAGTCACCTTTACCTTTATGTATCTCCTTTATTGTCTTCACTCTGCTCTGCATGTTTATTCACCCAAACAACCTATCCCTTTAGTGATAAAAAAATTGTCATAGCACTTAATCGTTTATGACATAAGAAAAAAGAAACACTCATTATTCCTTTCTCTGTATACTTCATCTAATTCCCCAGGTTCAAACACTCCAGCCCATAGGTTTAAAAATACATAATAGTGTTGTAGTGCTGTATTACAGTGACTATTAAAGCATGTACCTTTTCTGGCACAACGCTTTTGCCATCCCATGCATAACCTCTCTTGGTGAAATAGTTTACTGTGGCAAACTCAATCAGAGCTGAGAACACAAAGGCATAGCACACTGCTATAAACCAATCCATAGCTGTTGCATAAGCCACCTTAGGGAGGGAATTTCTGGCACTGATACTCAAAGTTGTCATGGTAAGCACAGTTGTTACTCCTGTAAAGAAAAAACAAACCTAAGTGAATATGAAAGTTTATACTACAAAATTTCATCACAGGAAGTTAGTCTAATTGAACAACAACAACAAAAAACATATGATAGAATGCTTTTCCTAGTTCATTCCATTTTGATTTTGGATGGATGTACTTAATTTAACCACAGTGCAGTTTGTGGTTCATGGTATGGCAGTAGTGAAGGGGATATCTTACAGAGATTATCTGCTCTGCTATTGAGGAGTTATTAATAAGTGAACTCTTTTAAATGAGCACTTTGAACATGGTGTCTTGATTTATTATATAGAAATCATAAATCTTCACTGTTTTCGATCAGTAATAAATCTCTAAATTCTCAGTTCTGGTTAATATTCTATCTGTGTACCTCAAATGCATAAGGGAAAAAGCCAGTGACTTCTTGATAATTGATAGATAATTATACCATTTTGGAATGATAATTTGCCACATTACTAACTGTTCTGCTTTTATACTATTTTTGCTGATTCTAAAATAGCCACTCCATTGAATAAATTCCTGAAACCAACACATATATAGATATACAAACACACATATATATACACACACATTATAATTTATTATCATAAGTTTTATATAACCTGCTAGAGGTGACATACTAAGAAGTAACAACACCACATTTGAACACAAGTTTGATTTAAATGTTCGCAATCTTCTTGTTTCTGCTAAATGCTGCCTCATCAGCTAAAGTTTACAAATCCATCCTCTGGTGATTAAAATGCCTTATATTCCAAGTCGTTTTCAAGTTGACCTTTTTTAGTTTATTTGTACAATTATATGAGATGGTATGTGAAAGATATCTTTTAATTTTAACTTAACAAATTAATACTATTAGCCTACGATATGTAATGCACTGTATTGAGTACTGAGGAACTACACTTTAAAGTTTATTTTTGAGGCATTTGAAAGTTTTTAATAAGCAATTTACAGTAACTCAGCCGGGGTAGTTCAGAATACATACTGTGGAAACACTGCTGACCTCTTTCAGTACCTAGTCCCAGTCTCAACACCTATTAGCTCTATGCCCTCAGGTAAGTGAGTTAACTTATAGGGACCTCAGTCTCCATATCTGTAAAAAGGGTGGTTTATCTTTCAATCTCTCTACTGTCTATGGCATTGTTGAAATCCTAGGAGAGAAAAATTTCTGAAAGTCACTCACAAATATAAATAAAAGTACTTCAAATATTATGAAATATTGATGTGAAAGGTGTTGTCATTTCTTGTGCTTAAAATCATATTTATAATTCTTCCTTTTGCTCAATTTTAAGAAAATAAATAGAGTCAGACTGTTGATTAGTAGCTAATTTTTATAAGCTGTGTTAAAGCAACCAGTATTTTCTAGTTTATAATGAATTTCAGGATAGATGGTCTTTGTAACTATATTAGGAAGTGATATGATTATGAAAAAACACTGATATTTTTATTGAATTGTAATTTAGACACAAGCTCAAATGTGTAGGAAATAGACTTACTTTGAGATTTAGGTATGTTACAGAAGTTCTGGGGCTTTATCCATATTATACAACCAACAAATAATTTAAGAAATATTAGCTGGAAAACTGTCCACAAATTTGCATATCAATGTTAACTTAAGCAGATAATAAGGTAATTAAAAGTCCAGAGCTACTGAGTTTCAAATTCCAGTTCTATAATTGCTGAATGACCTTGAGAAAATTGTTCAAAATCCTGAGCCTCTGTTTCTTAATTTTTAATTGATTTAATAAGTTTAACTCAGAAAACCATTATGAATATTAAATAAGATAATGCAATAAAGTGTTTAGCACTTAACCTGATACTTACTAAGGGCAAAACTAATCACTATTATAATTGACAACTTCAGTCCTTTTTGATAAATCCCTACTACAGTACATTCAATTTGTTATGTAGAGAGCTGTCAAAAGTAATGCAAAATAAGTATCCTTAAACCACATATATCCATAAATTAAGAGCAGTTACCCCAGTAAGAATGACCATCATTAATAAAACAAACAACAACAGATGCTGGCAAGGACGCGGAGAAAAAGAAATGCTTCTACCCAGTTGTGAGAATGCAAACTAGTGCAACCTCTCTGGAAGACAGTGTGGTGATTTCTGAAAGAACTAGAAATTGACCTTCCATATGACCCAGCAATTCCCCTATTGGGAAAATACCCGGAGGAACTCAAATCATTCTACAAAAAGGATATCTGCACACGTATGTTTGTTGCAGCTCTATTCACAATAGCAAAAACACAGAGCCAACCATGTTGCCCGTTGAAGCTGAACTGGATAAAAAAAATGTGGTACATATACACAATGGAATATTATGTAGCCATAAAGAAAGACAAACATATCGACTTCGCATCAACTTGGATGGATTTGGAGTTGATCATACTCAGTGATCTATCACAGAAACAAAGAACAGAGTATCATATGTTCTCACTTAGAAGCAGAACTTGAACAATTATAGTACCATAAGAAAGGAATTGGCAGTAGTGGGAAACTGTCAGTGGAGAGGAGTGGGATTGGCAGTTTAGGGACACTGCTAGGAGAAGGAGGGGCATACCTCATCAACAAGGTTACCTGCATAATCAGCGTTTGTATACCTAACCCTGAATTGTACCCCACATCTTTCTAATAAATTTTGAAAAAAAGAAATATTAAAAGGCAAACAATGTCTTTTTCTTCAAAAAAATAATAATAGCATAAGGAAAAGTGTGTATGTGTGTGTGTATGTATGTGTTTTCATATAATTTCTATCAGAAAAGGGAAAGGAATATACAGTCATACACAGTTGAGTAAAAAGAAAAAAGAGAAAACGGATAAAAATGTGTTAAACATATTAATTTCTAAGTACTGAGTCTGAAATTTTATATATTTTATTTTTCTCATTTTTTTACAGAATCATTTCAGTTTCCTTTTATTCTCATTTTACAGGAAACTAAGGGTCAGAAAGACAAAGTAAATTGGCTAAGGTCATATGGCTGGTAGGTGATGAGAGCGAATCTACAATTTGAATCTATTTGGAAGCAAAGTTATGTGGCTACATTGCCTCCACACAAGAAACAGCATGAACATCCAACAAATGATCTTTTAAGGCATAAAATAGACTCCCATTTTGTTACATTCTGAATGCCTTTTAATCAACTCATAAAGTTCAACTTATTTTATTTTGGATTTTTTTAAAAGTAAAACAAAGCAACAACAACAAAAAACCTTTCGGGCATCTCACAGAGCTCAGAAGAATGTGCTGAATTCAGAATAAGAAGAATAGAAACAAGTGTACAAAATAAATGTTAAAAGGCTAAAGGTCCTGAAAACTGTATTAGTGATTCTATTGAACTTAAAACATTAGAAGTGTATAACTTGAAAACACAAAAAATACTTGTCACAGTTGAGTCTATAGATGTATAGTTACATTGCCAAAGGGCATGATTCAGTTGAGATATCAGATTGTTGAAAATGTTAATAGTGTTTTCCACTTCAAAAACATCTTGAAACACTCTAGAGACTGTCCAAATAGAAAGGGTAGAATTTGTTGGGGGTGAAAAGGGGAAAAGTTATCTTTAAAAAAAATTTTTTTCACTGTAATACTGATCTCATATAATAGATATGTTCTATGTCTTTAATTCGCTTTTTAAGAAAAATTTCCTAGTGAGTAAAGGTCTCAAATGGCATATATGTATAGATTATATTCACAAGAATTCAGTCTTTAGTGATGCAAAACAAGTTAATATCGACAAATGATGATGGAAAAAATGAGTTGGAAATGAATTATTCTTTCGCTCTGCAACAGAAATCATTCTGGATCTTAATTTAGCTGTGTGTTCAAGGTATGGCTAGATCAAAGATTTGGAGGCTCCAAAATGGAAGCATCTTACCAAGTTCAGAATAAAGACACTTTGCTGGACATTCGTAGTGGAGTCTTACTATTTTTCTGAGATATCTAATTTTTCATACCTTCCCTGTTATAAAAGGAGGAAAGTATTCCCTGTTCAGAAATAATCTTCAATTTACATCCTAAGTCTCTTAAGACTCTTATTGTGTGGCATAGTCTTAAACACAGCTGGTACCTAGTTGGTATTTGTGGAACGAACCTTGATAACTGCACCTTTCACCAATAAACATGTGATCGCTATATTCAAATGAAGTTGACCACACAACCCCATTGCATATCTTGCTATTGCAGCAGGATAACATGGAGGTGATGCTTTAACATTGTCATTGGCCGGGCTACGTGGCTCAGCCTGTAATCCCGCAATTTGGGAGGCC
The DNA here is from genome assembly GCF_000164805.1 of Carlito syrichta. Taxonomy (NCBI): domain Eukaryota; kingdom Metazoa; phylum Chordata; class Mammalia; order Primates; family Tarsiidae; genus Carlito; species Carlito syrichta. Next base: position 381,244 of record NW_007248630.1, on the reverse strand, counting down.
GAGGTGAGTGGATTGCCTGAGCCCGCGGGTTCGAGACCCACCTGGGCAACTTGGCGAGACCTCATCTCTACAATAAATCAAAAAATTAACCGGGCGTGGTAGCACACGCCTGTAGTTCCCGTTACTTGGAAGTCTGAGGCGGAAGGATCGCCGGCGCCCAGCAGGTCGAGGCTGCAGTGGCCGGGAGGGGCCAGTGCACTCCAGTCTGGGCGACTGAGTGAGACTCCAACTCAAAAAAAAAACCATCATCATTAAGATAATTGACTTCAGAGTTAAGTGCTTGGCTTTTGCTCCTAACTGCACCTAGTAGTTTCTAACCTTGGGCAGATAATATCTTGTTCCTTAGTTTTCATTTTTTCAAAGTGGGGATAATAATAATAGATAGAATTTTTCTTTAGGTTCAAATAAGAAATATGGGCTAAATTACATAGAATAGTGTCTGGTATAAAAGCACTTGATGAGTATTAGCTATCATTTTATGATGATTCAAATTTTAAGCTCCAGAATATAACTTTCATGAGGGGAGTAGTAGTTTATGCCCAGTTTACTACTGCTTCTGTGCCTAGAACACAGAATTACCTCATAGCAAGTTTCAAATAAAAATGAATTGAATTGTGAGTCAATAAATTTACTGTAGTGGAGTTTTTCATTTTTATCAGTCTGAAAATTACAATTAAGATAGTAAACTGGGACACAGGCAGGAAATATCTTTTAATATGAAATACAAACTCTAAAACAATACCTTAAGAGAAAAGTTTTCCCATTAGTAAAAGATGATTTATTCCATTATATTGGTTTAACTTGAGGTATTTAGAACATATTTTGAAAGACAAAACAAACATTTGTAATCTTTAGGAGTACACACATTAGGAAAAGTGAAGAATTCCTTACTGATATAATGGTTATTAATTAGATCTCCCTACTCAAAGAAACTGGACATTTATAAATGTAAAGAAGTCATTATGCTGATATTTTCTAAGATTCTCATAAATGCAGGGATTCATGTTACTTTTTCAAAATGTGTTATTTAAACATTAAGGATTTTGTGTATGTGGTTTTACTCTGGTATAATTCATTAAATGCCTTTTTCACTCCACTTCTATCTCAAAATATCAAATCAAATGTTCATTAATACCATCTATTCATAGGTACTAAAACAACATGCTGTTTAAAGAAAATATTTTTAATCATACTATAATAAGAATGGTACTTCCTTGAACTTTTCCATTGTAGTAACCTCATATTTTAGTGTGTAATGACTTTTTCATTATCTTTGCAATGTCACACATATGTTATATATTAGCACTTACCAAAGACAGTTCTTGCTGGTACAGATTCTCTGTTGAGCCAGAAGGAGACTTGGGATAGAATAACTGTCATTATGCATGGCAGGTAAGTTTGAATAACAAAGTAGCCAATCTTTCTCTTCAAGTGGAAATGAGTGGTCATAACAACATATTCTCCTGAAGGGTGAAACAGATAGTGAGGGTGAGCAATTTGACCTTGAAAAAGGTTATCTCTAAGGTTTACTATGAGCAGCTAAGGCTTGGAAGTTAGACGCATCTTTCTCCATGTGACATCCAGATCATAGAGAGAAAATATTTTATTTAGACAAGGAAAGAAACATTTTTAACACACACCAAAGTGGCTTTGAGAATGAGATTGAGGTGCCAGAGTCATCAAAGATATTCTTACCGCCTAATTCGAATACATCATATATTTAGAAAGCAAATCTGAGCTATGTTTGCAGATTGGCTTTAATGACTGAGAAGACAATGAGCTAAATCTTGTGACATACATCAGTGAATCAGAAACAGATCAGAATCCCAGTGTGTCCATTACATGACAGATCCACAATATCTACCAAAGAAGCTTTGGTGTGCAGATCAGGACAGTTTAATTCTAACTCTAGCACTTCCTTAAGTATCTTTCTGGCCTCTGATGAGTAACTTAGCTTGGCCTAATCTACAAAATGAGGAGAGTGGGGTAGAATCCATTGTTCCTCAACATTTATGTTAAGCATCACCTGGGAAACTTCTGAAAAATGTAATTCCTCAAATCCCACCTAGATTCACAAACCCTATTTTGAACTACTAGGAGAATCTGTACTTATAACCAGTTTTTGTTCCAGGCCTGGTCTGGGGAAAAAATGAACTAGTTAGGCACTCTCTATGGTCCTTAAATGCTCCAAATTTCTTTTTCATTTAGACGGATGAAGCAGTAGACACACAATCCAAGTTACAGCAGGGACTTATTTTTATTTGTTTTATATTTTTGCAGTTACAAATCTTAGAATTGTTCAGCCTTATAAACTCAAAATACATAGCTATTTGTGGGTGGGTGGGAGAGTGATAGATGTATTCTAGTTAACAAAGCATCATTCACATTTCTCCTTCCTTTTACTTCCAAATTTTGTCCTACATGACCTTACACTTTTATCTCAGGTTATGGACATCTGACTTCAGTCCCTATAATGTGACTACAACTGCTCAGGATGTTTAATCTTAATAATTAATGCCCCTTTCTCAGTCTTCAAGCTGGCTGCTCACCTTCTTTACAGATTGAAGTAATGACTGTCACTGCCTCATATGGATAGCAGACCATAATTTCCATTTTGCTTTATCCCTTATGCTTAATTTATTTTTATAACTCACTGATTATTTCGATAAGACATTATTTATTGAGTTATTTATATTTGTCAGACACTTTTTTCCTCTTTCTTTAAAGTAAATGTAGAGGTTCCTTAAAAAATGAGGTATAATTTTGTCAACAGCTGTCTTCCTTACTGTTTCTTGACTCTAACAAGGAATTCTTCATCTCACCCCATTCCTATGTTATCTTTATCTAGATGTGCAGATGGTAGCAAAATCTACATCTATAAGTGACCACATCCTCAAAATAATTATCTGTGCTTCCAAATCTAGACCAGACAATATCTGTCTCACATACACTGGTTTTTCATTGACATCACCAACTAAATTTGATACAGACTTTCATCAGCTAACTTTCTTACAAAAGAATGACCGGCACATGGCAGTGCTTCTTCTCCACTGGGATTCTATTTTAATAACACTATAATCTATCTATTCATTCAGGTTAAAAACTTAGAATAAATTCTTGGATGTTAGGTGATACTTTAGAAAGAGAGAAGAAGAAGTCTGTTGATCATCACACTTTCAATTTCACCTGTGCAGTATCTCTGATTCTATCTACTCTTATCTTATAGTCACTGTGCTTATCTCCTTTGTAGGTTTATCACAATATCCTATTAACTATCTTGTTTGCCTTTAGTCACATTCTAATTAAAATTTCCCTAAATTTTGATATAGAGTGATCTTGCACTAATTTTATGCAATCATGCCACTAATTTTCTTACATACTTCAATAGATTCCAGTTATCTATATCAGAGTTTTTAAGCCTCACCACTATTGGCATTGGAACAAATAATTGTTGGTTGTAGGTGACTGTCCTATGTACTGAAGGATGTTTAGCAGCATTCCTGCCCTCTGTTATAATATAAAGAGTCTCCAGTTCTACACAGTAACAAGCAAACTCTAATCTATAATTGCAACTATTCACATCGTAGCACTCATAAGCATTGCATTTCCATGTCTTTCTATACATTTTCAAGTTTCAATATCTTGGTCTACAAAATGTCTTTGACATTTTCTGTGGCTGAATATTTTGTTCATCTATAGGTTGGGATCAGCCCAAGTACTAGGTCTTCAGTGAAATGAAAGAAATGTCTTGCAGAGGAAAATACATTAGTGTTGGAAGCAAGTAAACTTGAGTTCAAAGTCCAGATCTTGCTGTGTGGTCTTAGGCAACTCACTTAAACTCTCTTGGTTTTCCTTTTTGTAAAATAGTCACAACTATAATATGGAGAGAATAAAGTATATTGGCTCTAAGATCATACTACCAGAGGTGTGAAAAAAGGTATACACATTTTAAGAGATGGTAGCAATGTGTAGTATGACATTCATGCAAAAGATGGTGTTAATCAAATGAATGCTAGCATCATCATGCAATAGGCGGGACAGTCAAAGAAAATGGTGGAAGCATGGTAGTTGTTTGAGGAGCACAAGGCCATTTTGAAGTGGTATTTGAAATTTGAGAACATTGTGGAAGTTTAATGACAATGGAGGAGTGAATATGCAATAGAATTTCCAACATGCCTGACAAGTGCACACATTCTTGATAAGTTTGAAACACATGGTACTGTGTGTGATGTGCACAAGAGAAGATCCAAGAGGCCTACCACAGCAACAAACCTTGGAGTAGGTTGCCATAATCAGAAGTGTCTGGTTGCTGATCGTCCCCTTTTAGTATCTCTTCTGATTGCAGAAGTCAAACATGACTTGTGTTCATCTTTTGTTATTGTTATATATTGAGTATTACAATTTAAATACAGTTTTTTCCTATCTTAAAATGTGTATGCATATTTTTAGCATCCTCTGTATAAAAGTAAGTTAAAATAAATTTTAGTTCCTTTCTTTGTGTTTTTCACTATTCTCCCCAATCCGAATTGATAGAAGTGTTGGTAGAAGAAACACATTCACTCTCTACAGCAGGAAATTATTTACACACTGTGTATTGTTTCATTATTAATTGTTCTTAAAGATAAATGCCTTTAATGGAATACTTAATTCATACTTTCAATTTTATTTATAGTTCTGATGATATCTTATACTTTGTATTTTGGTTATTTAAATGCATGTATCTCTCTCACCAAACTGAAAGTTAATTGACGAGAGGTTAGTCCTTTGGATATGTGTGTATATATCACGACCTTCCATATATATTTATATATATATATATTATATATATATATATATAATTCAGAATTCAATATCTGCCTAGGGTGAAAGTGGTTACACTGAAGTTTAAAGTCACTTACTCAAAATAGAATTCATAAGCATCTTTCTTTTGAAGAATAAACAAAGTATTAAATAATTTCTTACTATTTTCTGTATATTCCTTTGGTGATGTTTCCAAGGTCATTTGAAAAGTAAGAAGTTATCCAAATTTGAGAAAAGTGTAAAAAAACAATTTTCCCAAAACTCTGCTAAAATATAGCTTGTGTGGACATACCCATCTTATATTTCATCATCCCAGTGGTGCACATTGTTTTGCTTACAATTCAGGAAATGTTGTCTGCAAAATGTCACCAGCTCAAAGAAAAAAAAATCCATCTAGTATATAATATCAGAAAAAATGAATGTCTATATACCATTATCTTTTGCTTCCCATGTGTCATTTTTGCTCAGATTCTGAAAATAATAAAATGTTTGGAAATCTAAAGAGCTATTATTTGACATTATATTTGTTTTATAAACAACTTCTCAAACAGATAAGGGGAGGAATAGGAGGAATTCCAATGTTTTGAAATCATCTTCCAAAATTAAATAAAATATAAAAAATAATTGACACAAAAAAAGGAAAAAGAAGGGCAACAAGAATAGAAACATGTTGTAATAGCTTAAAATGAAAGAAACAATCACAAAAATCCAGTCTTCTAAATTGGATCGCAAGAATATGTCTAGACATTAAGTGCTTATGTGCTAAGCATGTCAAATTCTGTTCTTCCAATTCAACATTCTAGAAGACTTGTAATTCAAATATCCTTTCACATTATCTACCCCTGAGGGAAGACTGTAAATTAGATGTGACTATGTTTCTGATACATTACAATGCAAAATTAAGGAGAGTAGAAGAAAAGAAGTAGGGTTATAATTTTGTAAAGCAGCACTAAGGATCTATTTAGACCTGGCTTACGATTTTTGCCTCCTCAATTGTTAGTTACTTAAAGATACATACCTTGCTTAACTTATTTTGGCCTCAGTTTTATTTGTCAAATTAATATTATCATATTTAACTTAACTGTTTCTGGGGATGCTCTGAGGATAAAATTGAATAATAGATATGAACGTACTTTAAAAAATTAGAGTCCGATGCTTATCTGAAGTGTAAAGATAGAAAAGACAGAAGTGTATTCTCTCTCTAGCTTACATAATCAACCATTCAGTCATTTCACAAAATTGTATTGAGCATTAATTCCGTGTGAAGCTGCCATTTTTTTCTTAGTATTCTAAACTTGGTATTTTCTATAGATGCTACGATTTCAAAAGGTATGATGTATTAAAAGTCTTAGCCAGGCTTGCTGGCTCAGTCTATAATCCCCCGCCTTTGGGAGGTTGAGGTGAGTGGACTGCCTGAACCCGCGGGTTCGAGATCCGCCTGGACAACTTGGAGAGACCTCATCTCTACAATAAATTAAAAAAAAAAATTAGCTGGGCGTGGTAGCGTGCGCCTGTAGTTCCAGCTACTTGGAAGCCTTAGGCGGAAGGATCGCTGGAGCCCAGCGGGTCGAGGCTGCGGTGGCCGGGAACGTGCCACTGCACTCCAGTTTGGGTGATAGAGACTTCAACTCAAAAAAAAAAAAAAAAGTCTTATGGGTAGGTGGTTATATTTTCATACTGCTTCACAGATTTACTGAAATAAAGAAATAAGGTGACAATGATTATAGTTCTAGGTCATTTAACCTCTCTGGATCTGTTTTCCCATTTTAACTATAAATGGTTTAACCAGATAATCATAGAAGTCTTTTTTCCCCTCTCCAGATTTCACATTCTATGATTGTAATTATCTCTCTGGAGATGATGCACTAGGCTTTATCAAGGAAAGTCCTGAAGCTCTTTTGGTGAATGTGGATCACCACTTTCACTCCATGGTCAAAGAAAAAAGTTCCTTTTCTCATTACCTTGATCCTGCAGGGTCATCCTTAAATCAACTCATCCACTGAATACTCTGTGTTTATAAGAGAATCCCACATTTTCTCTTAGTTCTCGTTTTAAGAATTAACAATAGTCACTAAGAAGAAACATTTTTATTCACAAAACTAACCTACATTCCCTATAATCAAATTCAATTAGTTAAATTTGGAGAATTTCTAATCATAACTATATGTTTTTAAAACATTGCATGTTATTACATTCTTATTGTTTTACGGGCACCGGTATTAGTATTATGCTCAATAACCAATTTAATTATTTTATTTTCCTGTATAAGTCATATTTCATCCCCATAAATCACTGTTTTAATTTTTGCATGGGCTCTTCTTTAATAATTGCTTAGGAAGCATAAAATGATGTGGTGGAAAGAGACAGGGACTTACGTTTGAGATCTAGTTCTAAAGTCTCTTCCCTCATACTTCAAGTAGATATGGTATCTTCCTCCATTTTATGCTAACATGTAGCTCTTCTGTTCTAGCTCTATCATTATTAGTTGTAGTAATATCTGATAACGTATTGCATCATTTTAGTACAACAGACACTCTTCTAAGCAATTTACATGAGTTTTCTCATTTCCATCTCACAGTACCTCATGAAGTGATACATGAGAAATAATGAAGAGATAAATTGAAAGACTTGCCAAAAGTCACAATTAATAAGTGATAAAGCCAGTGTATAAACCTTTGTAGTATAACTCCAGAGTCCACACTCTTAATGACTATGCTTCTCTATATCACATGTCTATGTTCCCTGTTGCTTGGATGTCATGTATTTGAGAGTACATACTCTGCAGCTAGACTACCCAAGTTCAATTTTCAGCTTTAACACCTTCCCCCTGTATGACCTTAGAAAAATGGTTAAATGTTGCTGGCTCCCAAATATATCTCATCTGTGAAATGGGGATAGTAATAATACTTAAATCCGAAGATTTTTGTGAGTATTGAATGTGAAGATTAGAACAGTGCCCAAACGTTAGCCACTTATCTCATTCAACCAAGAACTTCTTGAGGGTAAGGGCTGTCTGTCTTTCATCTCTCTTCTCCAGGTCCAATCACATTGTCAGACACAGTAAATAAATAAATGATCGAAGGAATAAGTGGATGAATAAATGAATGAATAATAGAGAATTGTATGGGATTTGAAACATGACTGCAATAGTGCACCTGTAGTAGTTTTCCTCTGCCAGGTGAATAAACGCACTTCAAACTAAGGCTCTAACTAAATTTTCTTTCCCTAAATTTAATGGCAAACTCCAAGCAAAGGATTTTACCTCTAATGTATTTGCACCGAATTAGAAATTCAAATGTTGTGTTAGGAACCCCATCTTTTTTCCTCTTATGTAAATGAAATATTTTGACCCGAAAGAGGTCAGTAGTATTGTGTGCTTATGTGTTCACACGTGTGTTGGTGGCAGGCAAGAAGGACAGCACCTTCTTTCAAGAGGTGATCTAAGTGATTCTCACCCCATGGAGAATTTTAAGACAGAAGAAGATGGTTTTTATCTTCTCATTCTCGATGTGTGTGCTCTCTCTTGGCATCATTTTCTAGTCTCCTAGCAGAAACAGGGAGGTAATAGCACTCAATGCCACTTATCTTCATGTTATCAAGACTCCACAAAGATATGCAAAATATAGCATTGCAGACCACACACAAAGATCCTTGTTTCCTTCTACTGAAATCTCCAAGGGGGATTCTTGATGAGCTAAAGTGGACCCAGAAGTTATGTAATTTAGCGTCTTATTGTGGAACTGAAAACTTACATAAGTGGGAAACTGCAAGGCGAGGGGGAGGCACACCTCATCAACAAAGGTACCTGCATAACTAACATTTATATACCTAACCCTGAATTGTACCCCACCCACATCTTCAAAATAAATTAAAAAAAAAAAACATACATGAAACTAAGCTCCCATATTTGAGAATTTGCTTATTATTCTCCCCATTCCTCAATATTCATTTTGTAATGACAATAATAATCTCTTATGTTGTGAGGTTAAAGTGTGTTTGTTTCTCTAGCACAGAATAACTATTTCTAATAAATCTAGTCTGTGAGGTATAGTCAGCTTTAGGGCAGTTGGCTAGGCTAGTGTCTCATCCTGTTGGCCATTTGTTGACTGTATTTTTTTTCTTAGTAATTATAATGTAGGTAGGTTATATCTTTGAGAAACCACAAGTTATTTTGACTGAGCCACCAATTTTGCAGACATGGATCTGGGGCATAAAGAGGGTTACAGTGACATGGTTAAAGTCATCAGTGCTAGAACTAGAATGGAGGCACTTCCTCCTCAGAGCAACCATTGGGGCTTCATCTATACTTCTGCTATTGCATGTATGCTACTGGATTTAAATTGTTCTGAAACATCCTCCAACTTCCATTCTAGCAATAACATATGCTGAGTTCCATATGGAAATTGTTTGTGTGCATTATTCTGAGTGCCCTTAGCCAAGAACCGTGATTAAATGGCCCCAGACACAGACGAAGAAAATGAAAAGCCAACTCCTGCAACAATTCTTCCTCGATTATTTCTGGGCTGGATCATTTCTTTTTTTATTCACTGATTCAAAGTATTTATTTAGTGCCTCCTATGTGTTAGCTACTAAAGAAAATAATAGGGATACAGAAACAGACATGGTCCCTGCCCTCACAAAAATGTTAATTACAGCACTTACTACCCATTTTGATAATTACAGTTTATGTGTCCATTCTCCCTTAGACTTCAAATTCCATGACAGCAAGATCTGTGCCTTGTCTATCATTGGATCTTTAGTGCTTACCATAATATCTAGCTTATAACGGCATTAAAAATTTTAAATGTAAACACAATTTATCTTTTCCAATATAGCATGTTCTGAGGAAGAAAAACTTTCAGTATTTTCCATGTTTTGGGATATTTTCAAAACAACGACTATTACATATCATTTGAACACCTACCATATTATACAGGACTAAAACAACAACTATTATATATCATTTGAACACCTATTATATTATACTGTGATATTTTATATTTATTTCATTTTTAGTGCAATATTATAGGATTCTCATTCCTTAGATGATACCAGGGTTTCCGAATGGATAAATGACTTGCCAATGTCTCAAAACTTCTAAATGACAGAACCAGAACTTGAATTCACATCTTTCTCACTGCAATGTCTATGACGTTTCAACTATGTCACTTGCATATCCAAAAAGAGCAGAACTGAAGAACTATCTTCTTCATTTTTAAAACAATAAGAGTCAAACATGGAAGCTTCCAGCCTAACTATGAAGGTTTTTAAGAAAGCAAAAGTCAGATCCTGCTAAGCATAACTGACCCAATATTTATAGTAAGAAATGTTGTACTATTACTTGAATGTGTTAAAATTGTGAGGGTCCTGATATAAAGTTTAAAATCGAAGGAGGTCCTTTTTTTTCTGAGAAAAATAGCATCACTGCCCCCTATTTATTACTAAATCATTTTTCTTTAAAAATCTCAAGTCAAAGCAAATGAGACCAACTTAAATCTTATAAGATATTTATAAAAAATAGTTATTGAACTTTGTTAAAGCTTTCAATAATTGAACATATTTAGAAATATTGAGCTTTGAGGGCATAAACTTTTCTCATTGTAGGAGTTTTTATGTATAATTATCTGGTATGATGATCACATTTGAGATAAAACAAAATGAATACTTACATAACAAAACTCTTTTTTTTTATTGTTTGAAGGTAATTTGAAAATTTGGATACAGTTGTTTAACAGTATCTGATCTAGTTCTCAGCATACCATCAATAAATCGTTATAACACTAAAAAGGATGGCACTCTTCGCCACTTTTAATTCTAAAATAGAGTGATCAGTAATGTGACTGTGTTTCTGTTAGCTTTAGCTACAGAAAATTCTCATCTATAGATACAAATGGTTTTGTAAATAGAATTGGCTTTCTGATGTTTCATATGCAAAGATCACTGCCACAAATTCAGCAAAATTCATAGATTCATACCAATAAAAGAGGTCTGAACTGTATTAATAGGTAATGTTTACGAAAAGCGTTTTATGTGCCAGGAATTGTGATAACTGTTCTTTTTTTTGTTTTAGCTGGAGTCTCACTCTGTTGTCCAGACTGGAGTGTAGTGGCACGCTCCCAGCCACCGCAGCTACAACCTGCTGGGCTCCGGCAATCCTTCTGCCTCAGCCTTCCAAGTAGCTGAAACTACAGGCGCGCACTACCACACCCGGCTAATTTTTGATTTATTGTAGAGATGACGTCTCGCCAAGTTGCCCAGGTGGGTCTCTAACCCATGGGCTCAGGCAATTCACTTACCTTAGCCTCCCAAAGCGTGGGATTATAGGCTAAGCCACAGAGCCCAGCTGATAACTGTTCTTTATAAATTTAATGTATTCCTCTCAACAACCCTGCAAGATAACTGCATTAACCTAGCTTGACTGATAAGTAAGGATTTAATCTAGATATTCACCCTTGAGACTTCACATATCCATCTGCTGAGCTACAGTTATCACATAGAACCAAACCCTTATTTGCAAATAGAGAAATAGAGGCCAAAAGGCATTACATAATAGGCCCAAGGCTATAGGTCTACACTATCTCCAAGTTTAACTAAGTCCCAGTTTAGTGCAATTTTCTCCTTCCTCTACTTGTGTTACTGAAGGAATCACTGAGTTCCCACACCTCACAAAATATAATGTTGGTCCTTCTCCATATTTGAAGTAACCAAAAGGTACTTACCTGTACTTGACTGAACAATTCCAGAATCTACTGTTTGTCCAAGAAGATCATACTGATTTAGACGTGATCCATCTTCCGCTACAACCACTGAGCGTGCTGGCTCTCTTGTCCACTCATAAACAACTTCTGCTCTTGTGTAAGCATCTAAATGGAAAGAACAGAAAATTATTCATGTATTTTTCCACTTTGAGTCTCCTAATTAGTTAGTGTTTTTTACCAGCTATATATTTTCTATCTCATGGGTCTAAGGGAAGGCTACGAAAGAAGAACTCACAGCCTTTAATTTTTGAAAAATAAAACACAGTTTTCCTTTCTACAGCTTTGCTGACTCTTTCAGTCATTTATTCACCCTTTCAACAAATAGCTGTTCAGTATGTACAAAGGACAAAGTGTTATGCTGGAGATACAGTAGTGAGCATAACAAACAAGTTTCCTGATCTTCTGGAGTATACATTGAAGTGTTGGGGACAAAACAGATAAGCCAATAAATATATAATTTCAAGTAGTGCTAATGTAATAAAGCCAGACACAACTGGATAAACTGACAGAGAATAAAGGAGTGGGGATATAGTAAAAAAAACTCAGAGAGAATCTCTGAGAAAAGACATTTATAAAAATGCATAGCATAAGTGAGAAAGTGAGTCATGTGCAAGTCTTGGGAAAGGGTTTGCCCAACAGACAAACTAACAATTTCTTTTTCTTAGTATTATAAACTCTAATTCCATTCAGGTTACTGCAAAGTTCTTGATTTTGTTCTTCTTTATGGCTGTGTAATATTCCACTGTGAATATTTGTATACCTAACCCTGAATTGCATCCCACAATTAAAATATATATATATTTATATATATTGCATCCCACAATTAATATATATATATATGTATATATATATAAAATATTCTATTGCAGGCACAAACTTGTCTACTTTGAGGAAGACCAATGAGACTAGAATGAATCACATGAGAGATGAAATGAATTTATAAGCAGCAGCTTCAATCGGATGATGAAGAGTCAAAAGAAGGTCACAATAAATGTGAAAAGGAGCACTGGAAACTTTGCTGCACTTCCATTTGCAAAGGAAGTCTGAGTTTTCTTTTTATTGTGTTGATTATTCTTTATATAGATATTTATCATTGTAACAATGTATTTATATTTGCTATGTCACTTTTAACTTGGCCATAACTTATGCAGGCTGGAGGATGAGTCTGTAAAATAAGAGACAAAGAGAAGGGGAAGGAATTCTATAGCTTTTCTGATTTGTAGTTTCGGAGCATTTACTTCATGTAGGTTGAAATAATGATACATATGCTCTTCTGTTTAGAAGTAGAATAATGTTTAAAATGTAAGAAATATCAACTAAATAACATTAGAGAAAGAAGCTGTTTCCAGTGTTCTTGAGGGGAAGGTCTGACTGTAAAAGTTGGTACTACAATGAGAGCTTGACTCATTGGCCAATGGCCAACTTCTCCATTAAGCACACTCGGCATGGGACCCAGAGCCCTCAGTACTTTTAGGAGGCCACCAAAATGTTTTAATTTCTTTTAAAACCAGAAAACAAAATGAGTATGGTCTAACTAGATTATATTCACTTTTGTACCAACATCATAATAATATATAATTTTATTTTTGTTTTATGGAGAGATGCCCTCCAGAGGCAAAAGTACTAGGGCCCATAAACGTCATAAGACAGTTCTGTTGACCAAGTCCCAACTCCTAGTCAACCAGACTTGCATGTTGTGTTCAAACACATATTTGCCCAAGCTAGCATGTTATGAGGTATTAAATTATGGTTGCTTTTTTACATGGACAGGAGGCTGCCTGAAAAACAGATACAAATCATACCTCTCAGTTTCTGAAACAAAGCTTCTAAAATAACCCATTTTTTTGTGGTAAATGATGCAGAAAAATGTAGTCAGTGTTCCCTGATTTTACATGGGTATCCTGCCAGCTCTGGCATAATTCCTGAATCAACTTATAATCATATATCTTTTAAAACCTTTTTTAAAAAACACAAACAAATGTTTTTTAAAAGTTTGAGAAAATGAACTAGAAATTAATTTGGTGGTTCATGAGACATGTAAAAGTGGCAAATAAATAATCTGGAAATTTGATATTGACTTTTTTTCTAATGATGGTTGTTCTCACAAACTTGAAAAAAGCATTTCAGCATTATACACAGAAAGATTATTGTACCTTTTAGGAGGCTATGAAATTTGATTTTTAAAAACATCTCTTAGAAGAGGGCAAACACACTACTTTGAGAAAGACCATACTGCTTACAATTCGTAGTTACCCACATTCAGTAAGGTGTATTTTTTGATTACAATAAATTGTTAATTTTTAGTGCAAGACTCTTACTTAAAAGACACATTGAGTTTATGGTAACATGTAACGATTGAATGTTCAACTTGGAAATGCCACAAACGTCATAAAGTTTAATTGCACTTTACAGATGGTAAACTGGGGTACAGAACATATAAAAATTTGTTTAAGAGTTCATCATTAATTAGTCAGAAAACTAAGATAAAGACTTAGGATGCCTTTCATTTGAACCGACTGCTGTTAATAAGGTAAATTTCTAGGCAAAAACTGTGTATTAGGTGATCATAAACCAAGCAGGGATATTTGTTTGTCATGCAATTAGTGATAAAGTCAGTTATGGATCTTGTGTCATTTCACAACAAAATAACCCCCTTGCCTTTATATTGCACTCATTACTAAGAGTGCCTGGACCCTATCTTTATATTTTGTCAATGGTGTCACTGGGCTGCTAATATCATTGAACATATAGAAGGCTGCCTATACAGAGTTGTATATAGAAGGGAAAATGTATTACCATTGACTTCTCATTTTATATAATTTTTGTGGGGTTTTTTTGGAAATTTCTTAGAGTCACCATTGTATATGAAAATGTGTAGACCATCTACTACCAGCATGACATCATTGTGAAAATGCAGATTACTCATTATTCACATCTCTGGAGGGAAATCTTCCAAAATCTAGAGCAGATTCACATGATGAAAGTTGTTATTTTAAAACAGAAAAACCAGACATACTTAAAATCTTAAGCTAGGTGATATATCCTTATTGTTTCTTCAAATTTCAGTAGTTGGAAAGTAGTTTCTATGAAAATTTACTTAATTTGAAGCTTCAACATAAGAAAAATAATGTTAAAAAGAGTTTTCAACTGTTTAGTCAAATATTTTAAGCTATGATTTCAAATAAATCATATTACCCAAGAAAGATTTTTTAGAAACAACAAGATTTGGGTTAGGGTTATGAAAGAACTTTGTAGTGCTAAGAAACTGGGAGCACAGATTTAATATCAGAAGAGCAGTTACTAATTGCCACTCTCATTTCTCTTTTATGAACCTCTGTTTTTCCATTTATATAAGGAAGGTGGACTAAATAATGTCTAAAATTCTGTCACTGCAAAGAATATGATTCCATTATTTTTTATGAGTACATAGTATTCTATCATGTATATGTACCACATTATCTAATTCACTGTTGATGGACAACTAGTTTCGTTCCAAGTTTTAGCTATTATGAATAGTGCTCACACAAAATAATGAAATCATGTAGTTTGCAGTGACATGAATCCATCTGGAGGGCATTACTCTGAACAAATTAATGCAGAAACAGAAATCTAAATGTCACATGTTCTCATTTAAAGGTGGAAGCTAAAACTGGGTATACACAGACATAAAGATGAGAACAACAGACACTGAGGACTCCAAAACTGGGGAGGGAAGGAAGAGGGCAAGGATTGAAAAACTAGTGAGTTCCATACTCACTGGTTCGGTCACGAGTTGCATAGAAGCCCAAACCTCACCATCACACAATATAACTATGTAACTGACCCGAGCTTATAATTCCCTAAGTTAAAAGAAAATCTTTTAAAAAGCAAAATGAAGGTATGTATTGTTCACAATTAATTTTAAATTCCAACTAATTCCTCTCTCTTGGTTTACAAAACACTGAACTTGATGGTTAGTTAAAAAAAACAACAACAATCATTTATTAAGTTCTTACTAGATCCAGCACTTGCCTAGATCTTTTTTTTTTTTTTTTTTTGAGTTGGAGTCTCACTCTGTCGCCCAGACTGGAGTGCAGTGGCCGCTCCCGGCCACCGCAGCCTCGACCTGCTGGGCTCCGGTGATCCTTCCACCTTGGCCTTTCGAGTAGCCGGAATTACAGGCATGTGCTACCACGCCTGGCTGATTTTTTTTTTTTTTTTG